>NC_067399.1:554392491-554697491 GCF_016432865.1 Antechinus flavipes | reverse complement strand
CCAAGTAAGGAGACAAGAATTTGAAGGAGACAATAAAGGAATTGGACTTTAACCTCTGTCTACTCCTGTGATGATTACTGAACTGAAACGAAGGCTGCCTCCAAAGACCCCAAGAAAACCCCAACAAGAGAAAATGACATTTTAGAGAAGAATTATTTCACTAATTCAGTTTAATAAGCTTTTTAAAGTATCTATAATACTTCTAGTATGTGTCAAAAGAGAGAGAGAGAGAGAGAGAGAGAGAGAGAGAGAGAGAGAGAGAGAGAGAGAGAGAGATTAGCAGGAAATACAATTGAGTAGTAGTATAGTATAGCAAGTGTTAGAAAAAATATATACACATACTCCAGTTTTTCACTACAATGATGAGTTAATGCTATTATTTATAAGATTTATTTCTTAGAGATGATGTTAGAGTGAGCACACAAGTCAGTAGTTTTAATCTGCAAGAAGTCACCTAAAGTTTGCCTTTGGAACAGCATACTATTCCACTTTCTCTTTTTAAAAGTGCCGAAAATTCCTATTATTATGTAGATATTGGTTAAGAGAACCAAAGATTCTTGTTAAAATGTATAGATAGATATAATCTTGAAACTTATTTTATGTTTAATTTGAATTTATTGCTTAAAATTTTACCAGGAATCAAAGTGAAGTTCATTACCTGATATCTTAGAGACTCAGAAAGAACTCTTTTGTAAAAGTAAATAAGTTTTCCTTTCTCCCATCTTAAAGCACCTCATTCATTCAACAATCTTTGACAGATCAGGGGATTTAGAAGGGGTCTTACAGGTCATTTAATCCCAATCCATATTTAAGATGAGATGCTAAGGTCTAGAGAGAGCCATAGAGCTGGGATTTGCAACCAGGGTCTCTGACTTTTAATCCAATATTCCTTCTTCTGAACCATTCTGATCAAATCAATCACATCTACCAATTTTTTCAGTTCTTTCAGACATAGTTCATCAGATTTGATGATCTGAACTCATCAAGGTAGAATGGCTCCCAACAGAGCCTCTATTTGTTATTAAGAGTAGGTGAAAAACTGTGCATACCCTTTGATCCAGCAGTGCTACTACTGGGCTTATACCCCAAAGAGATACTAAAGAAGGGAAAGGGACCTGTATGTGCCAAACTGTTTGGCAGCCCTGTTTGTAGTGGCTAGAAACTGGAAAATGAATAGATGCCCATCAATTGGAGAATGGTTCAGTAAATTGTGATATATGAACGTTATGAAATATTATTGTTCTGTAAGAAATGACCAGCAGGATGATTTCAGAGAGGACTGGAGAGACTTACATGAACTGATGCTAAGTGAAATGAGCAGAACCAGGAGATCATTATACACTTCAACAACAATACTGTATGAAGATGTATTCTGATGGAAGTGGATCTCTTCGATAAAGAAAAGATCTAACTCAGTTTCAATTGATCAATGATGGACAGAAACAGCTACACCCAAAGAAAGAACACTGGGAGATGAATGTAAACTGTTTGCATTTTTGTTTTTCTTCCCGGGTTATTTCTACCTTCTGAATCCAATTCTCCCTGTGCAACAAGAGAACTGTTCGATTCTGCACACTATATTGTATCTAGGATATACTGTAACCTATTCAACATGTATAGAACTGCTTGCCATCTGGGGGAGGGGCTGGAGGAAGAGAGGGGAAAAGTCGGAACAGAAGTGAGTGCAAGGGATAATGTTGTAAAAAATTACCCTGGCATGGATTCTGTCAATAAAAAGTTATGAAAATTATGAAAAAAAAGAGTAGGTGAAAAAATAAGTTGTTGATCATCAAGACAGGGGGCTTGAGTTGTGGTAAACAGGACATGGTCAACCACACACCCAGGTGCAAGGAGTTTGAGTCTTAGGAGACAGAATGCCAAGAAGCCTGGGTCCTGCTACACATTTCTATTTTTTACTTTTCTTAGAATTTGGCCAATGGTTAAGAAGTAAACATTTCCCTTGGAGTGAATATAACCAATAAGAGTAAACATCTCCCCTTTAGCCCAACCTTTTCCCTATAAATACCCATGCTAAAGTACCCCCTTACACCAACCAGCCCCTGATGCTTCTTGATCACATCCTGTTTTATACATTAAAGCCTTTTTCTAAACCAGCCCAGTATCCAGAAACCAGTAAGAATTACCTATCAAACCTGTTCTCCCAAAACAAAGGGAAACAAAGGACTCTACTTCCCTACTGAACTTGAGTATCAAGTCCCCATTAGTAATTTTTCTATCCTTTACTATGCAATGGTTATTATTCTTGGAGAAAACATTCAAATAATGTTGTATTTTGGGTATGAATGTGTATGAAATGAGTAATTCCATCTTTTCTGAGTAGTCTGTGACCATCAATCAATCAACATTTTTTTTTGAGCTAATTTCATTTTTATACAGCAGCACCTTCTCTGATGAGAGCATGATGCTGGGGGATCTTATGCCATTGTCTCCCATGACACACATTCTACCTACAAATACTTTGCATAAGTTTTTGAAATTTTTTTGTTTCAACTGCAAGGTGGGACTCCCACTTGTGTTGCTAATCAGGCCAGGATTGGGCAGTAAGTAGGGTTAGCTCTTTGGAGGGAAAAGATCAGTATTGGCAGAGATATACAAGAGTAGTTTGCTGTTTCCTTCTTCAACCCATTTTACAAATGAGGAAACTGGACAAATAGGGTTAAGTAACTCGCCCAGCTAGTAAGGGAGAACTCAGGAAGATGAGTCTTTCTGACTCCAGGCCCAGCACTCTATCCCATTATGCTCTCTAGCAGAACCAGCACAGTAAGTGCTTCATAATCACCTGTTGATTCAACTTGACTCATCTAAGGTCGTACAGCCAATATTTGATATTTATTTCAAAAAGCTTATTTCCCTGATTCCAAAACCACTATTCTATCCAAATTGACATTAAGAAAAATCATGAAAATGTTAGCAACTCTGCTAACAGTTCTCTGGGGAAAAAAGACCTCTGATAGATGTTTAAAAAACTTACCATTACTACATGCTTTCTCTATGCAAGGGTCCTTCTATTTTCTGAACTTTTTACCCATTTTCTCCTTGTGCAGAAGTGGCCTATAAAATGCCCAATAACAAAACTACTGTTTCTGCCTCCTTTAGTCTTTACCCAAATGCTCTCTACAGTTTGCTCTAACCCCTTCCCTAGCTCCTAGAATTCATCAGAGGATATACCCTTTATCTACGCTATTCTTTTGAAGATTCTTTTCTTCCAAAGTCATAATCCAGTCATGAGTTGCATTCCATTATGCCTCAGTGATACTTCTGAGGTCAAATGTACCTCCCTGAATTAGAATCTTTAGTTTACTTGTTTTAGAAAGTAAACTTGGTATTACTGTCCTCAAACACAAGTTGGATTATAGCACTTAATTACTCAATAATAATCTCCAAGTATACTTTTCTATTTAATTTTTAACACCCTCCTCAATCTGGTTCCAACCTATCTTTCCAGCTTTATCATACACTATTCTTCTTTAAGGTCTAACAATTCAGACAAACTAGCTTTCTCTGTGCTCTTCACACAAACAACACTCAGTCTATCATGTTCCTGATATGTTGTCTATCCCACTTTCTCCTTACATTCACATCAAAGAATCACTAAGCATCTTCTTCAACAAGCCTTCTTTGAGCCTCTTCATACTATCCCTCCATAACTACAATGTATTTATTTTGAATTTATTTTGAATTTATTCTGTATATGCTTAATATATGTACACATACCAAAGTGTATCGATATATCCCTAACCAGTCATGGACAACAGGGAAAACAAGCCCCTTAATGACTTCAGTTGCTGTGTATAATATATCATAACAATGGGAGCCAGCTTAATACTTGTTTTACTGTCAAATGATAGGGAAGGGCTAAGGGAGAAGAAAAAGAGAGAAGAGGATCCAAAATCAACTCAAACACAGAGACAGATATAGGAACAAACATGGGACCACTCAAGTGGCTCATTCAGATGGGAAGGCTTGGTCCCATGGGAGCAACATACTCCTGGAAAAGGGAGGAGAGATATACTCCCAAAGTGCCCTTCTGATTTTGATAGTCACCTAGACTTGGCTGATTTGTGTATCAAGATTCAGTACGTAGATTGCTGAGATCCACAGTGCAAGGGGAAAGAAACTGGTAGCTGGCAAAATACTATTTTTGGATACACAATGTTATTAATCTTTAAAATATTAGTCAATATTTTTCCATATGTACTACAGCCTCTCTTAAGAGAAGATTGTCATGGTGGTTTCATGACTCCTTGACCATATCTAACAACAGCATGTCACTTAACTTTTTCAGTGCCTCAATTTTCTCAGTATGTAAGGTGCAGAACGATTCTAATCTGCATTGGTTCCTTATCTCCTGAGTTCTCTCCAGGGAAGGGAGTCTAGACCTAAGGGAACAATAACAGCAGCAAAAGATGATAATAGCAGCTTTACCTGCCTCACAAATAACCGAAGGGAAAGCCATTTGTAAGCACTTTAAGCAATGTAAACTATGATCAAATGTAAACTATTTTCAATGATTGTGAAAGAATTTAAACAGGAGAACAGATTAAAACATAGAACAGAAAAGGCAGATCAAAAAAAATTAGCCAATTGTTTGCCTTTGTGTTAGATTTAAATTTCTAGTATCCCCTATTCATACTCAATATCTAAGATGGCCAGATCCACTGATGTGAAACAAAGCTTGTCCAATAAAGACTTTCCTTCAAATAAAAGTTTGTTTCCTCTTTATTCACTTCTCATGAAAGATGCTGCATTGACCTAAGTGGAGACTGGCCTCTAGAGAATACTGGAGCAGTAAAGAGGTGAGGAGGTGACTGGGGTTTTGAAAATAATCCCCAGGGCTGCCCAGAGAGTATGTCAACAAACCCCCAGGGCTTTTGTTTCAGCCAGAAAGTTGTTCCTACCAGGTGCACGGAGGACAAGAGCGGTGGAAACACTAGCATTCTCCCACCCAAATATCCATGCCGAGATTGGCACTGCACTCGGGAGAGCTGGGCAGTGGCCCAAACACTAAAGTTAGAGGGAGGGAGAGGGGTTCTGGCACCCACCAGATGGTCAAAGCAAGTCTGTTTCTTTCTCTCATGGGCTGTCCCTAATCCAAACCTATGACCCCCCTAAGCCACCCTCAGCGGCTCCTGCTCTTTGACTTACTTTCCTGGAGGTGCTGATAGCTTTGTATTTATTGCCTCTTCTATAGTCTGCGGCTCTACTGCCTGGTTGTTAAAGACAGCATGCACTTGCAAGACAAGTGTGCTTGAAGTCAGGGGGACAGGCTGTAACCATGAACAGAACAAAGCTATCTGATTCTAATGAGAATCCAACCTATGACCTCGGCTCGAACACCACCAGATTCTAACCTACTGTGTAAACTGTCCACAGACAGGAAGTAGGCTCATTTTCCTAGAATAGTGTGTTCTTTGTCCCCTTCGCTGTCCAGAAATTAGGATAAAAACCAGCAGAAATTTAAAAGTGCCATCCTAAACACCGGGTGCTAGGGAAGGCTGTCCAGGACAGATAGGCGCTCCACAGGGTCTACTGGCATGAAAGTAACAGGATTCGTGGCAGTTCAGACACTCACCCTTTGTTCTTGGTTTGAAGGTAGCTAGAGGTAATCCCCTGAGTGGCCTCCTGGATGATTACTGGCAGCAACACCCACTCCACCCCCAAGTTCACATTTTTTTGGTCTTTTTTTTATCTTTATTTCCTTTTGCTCTAACCTGCTTTAGAACTGCTTGCATCATTCAGGACTAAAGTTGATATTAACCTTTGCGTTAACCTTTGGTTTTAGCCACTTAAATAGCTGGAAAATACAATGCCCCCTTATGTAAAACTTCCATATTCTCTTTGATGTCCTGACTTTGAACTTTTGGCGGGGAAGGGAATGGGGAATAGACTGGAAAAGAGCCAGTGCCTCCAGAAGTCCTGAAATCAACTTGTTAACAATTATGTAACCCCGTACTGCCTACTTCTGAAAATATCTCCCTTTGCCCGCTGCAAAATTCGGGATTGGACATTAAAGAGCAGCCTACACGTTTCTGCCCGAGTTTCCAAATAACAATCGCCGGGCTTTTCCGTCAAATTGTTTCTGGAATTCCCTGCTCGGTCCTCCGCCAGTCCCCTCCTCTCACCTTGGCAGGGCTCTAGCCTGCCTTCAAAACCCCTCGCAAACCCCATTAACTTAAGCTGACATTTTATCGGTTCAGGGCTGTTGTGTTTTGTTTTGCACCTAACTTGGGCGCTCCCGGTTGCTCTGGAGCTTCGCGGGCTCCACCGCACGGGGTTTGGGGGAGGGGATGTTTGGGGCTTGGCTTTGCCTCGGCTCGCCGAGGTTATCCGATCCGGTAGAGGGCTGCGAGGGGATAAACTCCACCACGAACTCCGGACCACCCCCCACCCCCCTTTCTCCAGGCTAAGGACGGCGGGCTCCAAGTTTTGCTCGAGTGTGTGGACAGGTGCGGGTATTTGGTTTGGGCTTTTGATTGTTTATTCTGCACATATTCTGGGGAAAGTTTTCCTGGACGCCGCGACGTGTTTACGGTCTTGTTTTGCAGCGCTGGGGCCCCCGGAGCTTTCGCTAGCCGGGCCGTGCCATTGAAACCCGAGACGCCACCGGGGGTGGGGCCAACTCGGCAGAAGCGCCGCGCCCAGGGCGCGCTTCGGCCCGGAGAGATCGCAGGCTCCCCGCGCCCGGCCCCTGGCCCTCCCGGGCACCCACAGGCTTTCCCCTTACCTGCTGCGGCGGGCGCTTCCTCGGGGTTCATGCTTGCCTCTTGCCCTCCGCCGAGGGCTGAATGGCCGTGGTGGGGTAAACCGCCCGCCCCAGCCCCGCCCCCAGCAGGGGCTCCCGGGGACTCGGCTAGCGCCTCCCGTGGGGCCCCTACGGCCTCCGGGTGCGCGGGAAATGGGTCCGGGGCGCCCGGGTGAGAGAACCTAAGCCCCCTGACGCTGGGTCACGGTCAGGATCCCCGAGCTGCGGCCCCAGGGTCACCTCCGAGAGCAGCTGAAAGCGTTCCTAGTTAGGCTACAATTGACCTTCAGGGCAGCTCCTAGGACGAGGGTACAAGGTGGAAGGGTTACAACAGGAGCGCCAACTGAGGCCCACCAGACTGGGGGTGGGGGTTATGAGAGCAGCAGAGATAGAAGGGAAGACTGAGGCACGTGGCTGCAAAGGGAGACAGGTTTTATAGGTGGTAGAGCTGAGACTGCTGACTCCTCCAGCTGCACTTTTTCCCACCATGTTTCTTCTGTGTGCTCCCCTTCATAACTAAGGGCTTGAAGAGTGCAAGATAGAGTACTCAAAATGAACAATCCCATTTCTCAGGTTTAATTACTTGAAATTGAATTCAAAGAAATACTAATAATGCCTCACAAGTACCTATCGAGCATGAGGTAAGGCACTGAATATTTGGGAATAAAAAGATGGGATCAAATCCCCACTCTCAAGGATTTTATAATTAATGAAATTTGATCTGGGGGCACTTCTGACTGTCCAGGGCTTTTCTATCATACTATAGAGAATGGCCAAGCTCTCAGTGTACCATCTTTTTTCTGTTCTTCATGACCCTGTTTGGAGTTTTCTTGGCAAAGTGGTCTGCCACTTCTTTCTCCAGCTCATTTTACAGATGGGGAAACAGGTTAAAGAAAAAAAAAGAGAAGATTTAAGTGACTTGCTCAGGGTCTCACAGCTAGAAGTGTCTGAGGCCAGATTTGAACTCACAAATATGTCTTGTAACTGGGCCTGGCACTCTTCCACAGAGCCACCCAAATCCCTCTCTGATGTACAGTAGCTGCCCCTAAAACAACAACAAACAAACGAGTGAGGGCCTGAATTTGAAGCCCAGATAGTGGAGTGCTTGGAAATAGCATTGGATTTGGATGCAGCAGAGCTAATCCCAGCATGGCAAATTACTTAATCTCTTTAAATTTTAGTTGCCTCTTCTGTGAAATGAGACATTTGAATTAGATAGCCACTAATGGGCCTTGTAAATCTATCATTCTAAACCTTGTGTCCCGCCCAGCATACTAAATTCTGTCCTTATACTTTTCCAAGTTCTTTCCCATTGATTATTCTCATTTGAGTCTCACCACAAACCTGCAGACTTAAAGACTGGTATCCTTATTTCTGACAAAATAGAAAACTAAAGTCCAGAGTTTCAGAAAGTACCAGAGGTGACACTAGAACTCAAGCCTTCTGCCTCTTAATGCAAAGAGAGTTCCAAGATTTCTCCAAGTTAGGAGAAAACTTCTATCTTTTTCTCTCTTTTTTCTTTCTCCTTGTTTTCCCCCTTTTCCAATGTCTTGGGGCCACAGATCTATTGATAACTGAGATCATCTTTGTTTGCCCCATTTTCTCAGAAGTACTGAAAACAACAAGAAAAAGGAGAAGTTGTTTAAGAGCCAGTCATCATTGGAGAATTGTTATTGTTGTTCAGTTGTTCATGATGACTCTTCCTTGACCACAGCACACTAGGCTCTTCTTTAGCTCAAGGGTTCATTTTCTGAAGCCATATCTTTTAACATTTTAATATTGTCATGGGCTTTCTTGGCAAAGATAATAAAGTGGTTTGCCATTTCTAGGATCACTTTTTTGTCAAAATTCTCTACAATCCTAGCTCTGTAACCATGGGCAAGTCATTTAATCTTGATTGCCTTGCCAAAAGAAAAAAAAAAGTATTCTCTACTATGATTCCTCGGTCTTGGATAAACTCGTACAGCATAACTCATAGTTTCATTGAGCTGTGCTAGCCCTCTGCTATGACAAGATAGTGATCTAGGAAGGGGGTCTTTTGATTTGAGCATATCTGTCAAAAAACCCTGACTGATATACACAAAGTACAGCCTTTCTAAACATAAGATTATGGGTAAAGTACCATCAGAAACAGGAATCCATTTTCGTAGAATTGAAATGTTTCGCCCTTTGAGCTCTTATTGTGAGTATTCTTTCAGTGGTACAAATTGAAACTCATCCCTATCTTCTCATCCAAGGCAGTTCTGGTCTAAATCATTCTGTGAATTCTGTTCTAGGGATTTTCTCAAAATGTACATTTTAATTTATTATTAATTTCTCATTCATTGTCATTAGCATATTGAAAGGATATTTCAAAGTGAAAGTCATCCTAACAGTATGCTAACAATTAATGAGAGAAGATCGCTGTTTTTAAAGGTTGAACAGCCTTTTTTTTTCAGTTTCAAATAGTACTTTATTGCTGCAAAGTATAGTTTGGTCTCCAATCAATCCTTATCCACTTTTTTGTAGCTGTTTTTGCCGAGTGGATGTGGGAGAGGCTAATGAGGAGCCTGCAGATGTCTTCTCTGCATCTCACAGACATAAAGATTCCCCTCTGTTTTACTACCAAAGGCCACTCCTTTTTGGCAGAGCTTTCCCAGAACTGGTGGCTTGGCCTTTTCCATTCATAGCCTCCTGAATAGATTGCTATTTCAGGGCCCCATCACATCTTCTGACACAATATTTCTGTCTGTAGCATTACTCTTACTTCCCTTCTTTCAGACGGCCCACTTCAGCTGCACCCACAGTTCTATACACAGTTGCGCACATCTTTGTGTTATTATCGATTCTCCATACCTACAATCTAATAGAGATGGGCAGTAACAAGCATGAGCTGGCTGTGTTCCACAGTTTCCTTTTAGCTCTCCTAACTTAATATTTGAGTAAAGCATTGTTAAAAGCTGATAACTGGACTCTTTTTTCCTCCCTCTTTCTTTCCTTTTCTCCCTTCTCCCCTCCTCTCCCTTTCTTTCTTTCCCTTTTTTTCCCTTCCTCCCCAAATCTCCCTCCCTTCATCTGTTTCTTTCTCTCTCTCTTTCTCCCTCTCTTTTTCTGTCTTTACTTCTCTGTGTTTTTTCCCCTCATTTTCCCTCTTTCATACTGCAGGAAGTTATGCACAATCACAACCCTATATGTAGAATTATAGCTTGATGCTATTGTTATTCAATCTCTTTATAAATACTCAGAAATTGGAGATTCAGGGTTTTGTTTTTTTTTTAACATTGTCTATCAAAATACTCCTAGATGCTATGGCAGAATTCAATGAGGACTCTTTGTATGGCTGATTGAAATTTTTAGTTGCTTTCATTATCCTAGTTGGTCTTTTCTAATTTTCATCAGTTCACTCTGAAAACTAGCCTCCATTTTCATGTGGGAGTGTGTGGGGCTGTATGTATTCTCTGATAGCAAGGATTTTATTATCACAAAGCAACTCCAGGGCACTTTTTTATAATAGATTTGGGAAAGGTTTATAGCCTGTCAAAGTGAGAATTTCCTAAAGAATCATATACAAGACAAAAAAGAGAGAGAAGAAATGCAATCAGTAGGAAACAAGACTAAACTCCATCACTAAACATTTAAATACCCTGTACTAAGCACTAAACCTAAATTGAAAACAGGTCCTATCTTTTATCTTTCTTTGTATCCCCAATTGATTAGCCCAGCACTAGGCACATAATATGTATCTAATAATGTGTAAATGACTGACTTCCTCTTCTGCCACTCTCCCATTCCTTTTTCTCCCTCACTTTCTCTTGTGTTCCTTTTTTTTCTTCTTCACTTAAGCCTGAGGGCTAGCAGTAATTGCATCTATTAACATATATTATCTGGCCTGGTCCTCCACAAAATCTTAGAATTCTCCAGTGATTTCTACTCCAAAGTGAACTTCATCAACCACTCCAATAATGGTCATCTAGGTTCTCCTTAAAGATTCTGAGTAAAGAGGAATTCACTCATTTTACCCCCTTACAATTTTATACAACTTCCATTATTGGGAATTTTTGTTTCCTTTCTACAAATCTAAATTCAGTTCTTAACAATTTCTACTCAGTATTTCTAGTTCTGCCCTGTGGGACTAAGCAAAGCAAGACAAATCCCCTCTTCCACATGACAGCTCTTCAAATACTTGAAGACAGCTATTACATCTCTTTCCTTGCTAAGTCTTCTCCATGCTAAACCAAACTAAATTCCCCAAGATTTTCAACTCATCCTCCACTAGCATGATTTTGAAGTTTTTCAATATCTGGTGGGTTTTTTTAGATCTTCTTGAGATCATCAGTGCCCTTATTTAAAAATGGTATCCAGAATTAAAGATCCCAGATTTTGGGAAGCATGTGAGAATCTATCACCCAGAGGGATGCTGGGCCTACACACTGTGTCTCTCTGCAAGCATAGTAAATTCACATCACCTTCTCTTTCTGCCTTATCATACTAGTGATTCATATTAACCTTACAATCCACTAAAGTTCTTGAATATTTTTCAGAAAAATATTTAGGTATAGTTCTCCTAGTTTGTGCTTATGGCTGATTTTTTTTTAACTCAATAGAACATTATATTTTTGTAATACAATATTGTAGTTTGTAAAGAGCTTTAAAAAATATTGATTCTCTCCAACAAAAGTATAAACTACCCCACCCTTTCAGATTTATATAACCTGAAAATTTGATAAACATCCCATTTATGCCTTCATCTAAAAATCTGATAAAATTTTAATTAGCATACAGTCCAGCACATATTCCTAAGGAAGTAAAAACTTCTTTCCAACTGTCATCAAATTAATAACTCTTTGGATTGTTTATCTTCTTAAAGAGGGGAAAGAAAAGGGAAGGAAGAAGGGAATTTGGAACTCGAAATTAAATAAACAAAACAAATGATATTTTTAAAAAATTAAGAAAAATGAAGTAAATATATGAACAGTTACTCTTTGGATCTGATCATTCACCCAGTTCTAAATCCATCTAACAATACTGTGCTTAGTGCACATGCCTTCATATTTTCCATAGTATTTGAGATACTTTGTCCAATGATTTGCCAAAGTCCAATCTCTAGGTTGCGGACCTGGATCCCAAATCCAGGTATTCCCTGACTGACCAGTTAGCATGGCTCTTGAATGTTCCTGCTGAAGCTCTTTGTGATCAACTATTTCTTCCTTTTCTACATGTTCAGTAAACATTTTTTAAAAATATGTATCAAAACTTTGCCAAGAATCAAAGTCAAATTCACTGTCCCATAGTTTACCACTCCCTTTACTTTTTCAAAAAGCAAGACAAAATTTGCCTTTCATTAGTTGTGCTGTACCTCTCCTGTTCTTTATAGTCTTTCAGAGAACATTGAAGTCAGCTAAACAGTTACATCTAACAGTTTTTTCAGTGGCACTGGAAATATTTTATCTAAACCTAATAGTTGAGCTCATCAAAGATAGGTAGATGCTTGTTCTTGATTTATTGCCATGTTTATCTTGTTTATTGACCTCATATTGGTCATTTTTTGGCTCTCTCCTATGCAAAAGTCACTTAAGTCAATCAATAAAAAAATTCTAAGCTCCTAAAATACTCCAGACACTGTATTAAGCACTGAAATACAACAAAAGGCCAACGGCATGCTTTCATGCAGCTTACAATCTAATGAAGGAAACAACATGCAAAGAATTATGGACAAACATTATATACAAGATAAATAATATACAAGTTGAAAAAATTTAAATACAAAATAAATAAATATACAAGATCAGTAGAAAGTAATCAATGGAGGGAAGGTAGTAGAATTATGAGGACTTAGAAAAGTTTCCTATAAAAGGTGGGATTTTACCTGGAACTGAAACAAAATTGAGAGAGCATTCCATAAAAGCAAAGGACAGTTAAAGCCAAGTATCTTTATCTTTTTAAAAAAATAACAATTATTGTAATCTTTTTTTTTTCAGTTTTTTTAAAATGAAGAACACCTTTTTTTATTGTCCTTCACTCTCAGAATCAACTTCCAGTCATTTTGACCATTGGTGCAGAAAGACTATTCTTACAGATCCTAAGATGCTTTTGTTTTTATTTTCCATGACCTATTCTTACTTCTTTCTTCTAAATTTAGTTTTTAAAAATCTAAGTAGGTAGATCAGTGCCCTGTTCATCCACATCATTCTCTTGTGATAACTCCTTTTCCTCTTCAATGAATTTCTTTTGTCTATAGACTTACATCAAAGAAAGTTGTGAATCCCTGATTCAAAACTAAGCTCCAGGCCCTTTTGTTCTATCTTTCATAAACTCCTAATATAATTCATCCACTTAACTATGCATGTCATATGCAAAACTGAGTCTCACCATACCTTCTTTCATCTCTCTCTATTTTCCTCCCCTTCCCCAAAATTTTTTTTAACTGAGATTTCAAGAACTAGAATATTTTAACAATAGAGAATTCCTCTCTTCTATTTCACAGGCCATTATACACAGGGAGTGTCAAAAAGTTCTGTTTTTGCTTCAGGAAAAAAAAAAAAAAAACCCTTCAGCTGGCTTCTTCTACTTTTCTGGGAATTTCTTCAGTGTTAAGAACACAGCTGTTCTAGGAATGTCCCAAGTATTTGTGAATTTCCTAAGCAAAAAGTAGTAGTCAGTCATAGTTGTCTTCTACCAAATCTTGATAAGTAAATTGAGTCCTTTTGCTAAAGTTGTTACATTATAGGAAATGAAATGAATAATGTTCTTTTAGTAGTTTGGGTGTAATTCTGGCAATAGAAATGGTATGTGTTTATCAGAAACCCTTGAAAACAAAGACTCAATAAAATATAACAAGGCTAAGTTCCTTTCAAAAAAATGAAAAATATGAAACTATGAAGAAAAACATTTGAACATTTTAAAATATTTCTCTTCATGCTACTTGTTAATAATAATTGGTATTTAAATATTACTTTTAGATTTCTAAAGTGTTTTTATCTGTAGTCTATCCCTTTATTCTTACAACTACTCTGTAAGAAGTGCTACAGTTATAATCAACATTTTACAGAGGAGAAAACTAAGACTGAGAAATTAATTTGTCCAGTACCACACAGATAAAATTTTAGCCCATATCTTTGTTAATCCAACTCCAACATTATTCATTGCATAATGTTGTTTTTCACTGATTGATCACTGAGTTCAAGAGACTGGAGTATTACATCAAATATTCTTTGTTGCTCAAAAAATCTGACCAAAATTTACTGAATAAATTTCATGTGACGATTTAGGGATTACCCCAAAGTTGTACTTTGGCTGTTAAGATATAATTTTTTTTATGTGTTTTTGTTCAGCAGTGTTTGACTCAGACTTCCTTTTAGAGGGTTTTTTGGGCAAAGGTACTGCAGTTATTTGCTATTTCTTTCTTCAGCTCTTTCTATAGATGAGGAAACTGAGGCAAACAATGTCAAGTGACTTGCCCAGGGTCACATAAGTAGTAGGTATCTGAAGCTGGATTTGAACTCAGGAAGGTGAGTCTTCCTGATTGCACCCACTACTGTATTCACAATGCCACCTAGAGCTCTAATTTACAAATACACCATCCTGTTCAAAGTAGTTTTGAATGTCTCTTTATTTCAAAGAATCTTTACATTCTCAAAATAGAATTATTTGCAAATCACTTTAAATTAAAAAGTCATTTTGTGCCCTCTATTTATTAGATTTAGAATAGAAGATTTTGTTATGAAATCAGTGTTAGGCTGTCGTCCCCTATAAAAATTATAAATCATAACTCTAGGATACTAACTTTGGTCTGCTTTCCAAAACGACATATCTGTTGATGCTGAAAATGAAGGGAGCATTTTCAAGATGGACTGCCTTGTTAGCTTTTTGTGGAGCCCACAAATAGGTAAAAAATATTAGTTAATTAGATTCAGAAGAACTTGAAAATTTATGGCATTTCAATCAGAATGTTAGTATGCCTTATAAGATAAGGTGAGTTACTACTATCAGGAACAAACTCATAATATTGAACATAAATTGAACGTTGTGAAGGACCATGTCATTTTACACATAAGAAAATTGAGGTTTAGAGCCTATTACATGAATAAGCATTACACTACACAGTAATTCCTTTTTGTATTTCTAAGCCTGCTTTCATATTTTTATCAACAAATTTCTTAATTTTCTTGAGGAAACTGCTGATATATACCATGCCGGCATTTTAGTCATAATCTGAAGCATAGGATTTTCACAGGTGAGGACCAACAAAAAGAAAATGTGTGAATGACTGATATTGCCATAATTGTGGAGCTCTTTTCTGAGAATTGGTTGACATTCAGACAAATGGTAATTAAGCTGAGAGATGGGAATGGTTGAAGAAGCATTAGCCTACATAATGACACAATTAGAATTAAGTAATTGAAACTGGAAACTCAATGATTCTATGAAAAGAAGAGCAAACATTGAGTTTCCCTAGAATTATTTTTCCCCAACACCATTTTTTTCATCAGTCACCCACCTTCATATCTCCCAGAAAATAATTTGACTAATAAATATGTGCCACATATATGATTAGCACACAGTTTTGTTTTGCAAGGGTTGTTTCATGTTAAAGAAATGATACAACTTTCCCCCTCTCCCTTTAAAGTAGGAAACATAGTTTGCCAATAAGAAATTCAAATCAAATCCCTCAAAGGTTTGTGTTTGATTCAAAACTTTAAATAGTTGAGGTTTCAGGGTGCTGTTGTAATCTTGGCAAAGCACATTTTCCCATCCCTGGCATGAAAGCTCCTTTAACTATGCTTACTTTCTGGTTCAATTAGAAGGTCTCACCTTGCCTACTTAATCCTGAAGTCAAATATGATTACAAACATTTTCTTCTTCGGCGTCTAAACTGTAATAATAATCACTATAATTTCAGTTAAATACAACATCTCTCAGCTGCCTTCTTTATTCTCAGGCTTATTATATTTCGTCTGCATAAAGATTGTCTTCAACATTAAGATTTGTTAAGGATCATTTGTTTTTATAATGGAAAAGAAAACAAAGGTGAAGATTGCAGATCTTAAAGTCTGTATTTCACTGAATACTAGGTCATGTTTGGTTTTCAGAGAATAAGCATGGGGGGTGGAGGGGACAAAGGAGATGGCTAAAAGAAATAGTAGGCTTTAAAGGTAAATGGAAATGTTTAATAATAAATAGCCAGCCAATTTATCAGATAATTGCAAAGGAAAACTGAATCATGGAAAAGAAAATCTTATGGGGAAGTACAAACTAAAGCTTATATCAAAATAAATCTGATGTTAAATTCTCAAAGAGCTAACAAATTTGCAACCCAATCGCAAAATGGGCATAATAATTAAAGGGGGAATTTTAGCACTTCAAGTGTATGATTGATCACATTAAGCTTATTTGAGCAATATTCTCTGATTATTCTACACAATAGATAATTCTAAATAAAGTTGGCTGTAGATAAAGTTGGAGGGGAGTCTTTGACAATGAATTTTTAAATTTTATTTAAAGCATACATCCTATAAGGCTTGAGTCTTTTAATTTTTATTTTTGTGGTATGGAGTGCAGTTCAGATAATAGTTCTATGTGGTATGACATAATCCATCACAGCTCAAGAGGACTACTTCTTCCTGAAAGGATCCAACCAATATTACCAAATGCCTGGAGAAAATAGTAAAACCAGGCAACCAACATGAAGATATCTTTCTTTTATATTTTTAACCTCAGATGCAGTACTAGTACATGAAATTTAAATCCTTTTGCTCCCATCTGAAGAATAAGAAAACCCTACACTGACAAAGGCAGGCAATGGGAAAACTATGCTGGCAAATGCCAATTCACACCTGTTCACTACTGTAAATAAGCTTGTACACCATATCAGGGGACCAATTAAATGAACTAGCCATGTCATTTGACCATTGTTTTAGAGTCAATGAGAAGCAGTACAACTCTGCTTCTTGGCAATAATCCCAATTAAATGGGTGTACTTTTTTATCAGGGGGCCAATTAAGGAAATTGTACTGAATGATCATATTGTCTAATATGAAGCATATAGTGCATTAGAACGGATGTACTTCTTTTATATGTGTCTTTCAGTGAACTACATCCTTTCTCATTATAGCCACATGGAAAAATTAAGACAATTATTTGCATTACTAAATGAATTTCTTTAAAATTTTGTATTATCTGAAAGGATACAGTACATAATATTCTTTCTTCAGTAGAGGAAACTAGCCCATATGGTAAGGTATTTAATATAATCCTCACTAATACAAAAAGGGCAGAAAATAATTGCTTACATAACTAAATAAACTACCTTATCTCATAGGGCACAGCTTCAACTGTATCGTTACAGACACATTTTTTTCCCTGCTATATTAAGGCCAACAAAATAAAATTAAATAATAACATTACAACTAACATCTACCTTAGAACGGATATTAAAAGAGCTCTGGATTTTTAAAAAATGCTAAATATGTCAGAAATGGCCAAACAGTGGATTAACAATGGCAAAAAGCATTTCATTGCAATCACATTCAGTTAAGTATAGATTCAACTTTGCATTTGGGTATTAATATTTCTGATAGCAGGTGGTCATTTTGCTTTCTAGACATTTCTATTTTTCTTTGGCACCATTTTGGAATTGCAGAAAACTACAGAAAAGGAGAATTGAATTAAAGTTTTATCTCTCAACAGCAAACATGGTGTGCCTTTCTCAACCTAGTGATTTAAGTTGAAATTGAACAAAGCTCCAAATAGTCTCTCTTTGATGAGGTACTTCATCTATCCAATAGGAGCCAAGACCTTTTGGAATGAAATTTAAAGAAAAAAAAAAAGTTCCAGCACAGCCTTGGTGACACAAATGCAAAAATTTCAGTGCTCTTGTTTGGAGTGGAAAAAAGCAGATTTTGCATCCTGCAACTAAATTTCATGGATTCCAACTCCAATACCGTGGTTGTAACTGGTAAGAATTTTTGTTTGTTTGTTTGTTTCCAATTTACTGCTCCTTTTAGATTAGCATGGAATGTACACTTGCCTGATCTTTATCATAAAAAGTTCCATAAGAGGGAAGGTAGAGTGACAACTGGTCAAATTCATAATTCCCAAGGGAAAATAATTTGCCACACTATTATTGCCTATTAAAAAAAAAGTTAAAAAAAAGATCTTAAAAGAACAAACTCTAGAATGTTAAATTAACATTTATAATTATTATATATTATACTATTTGTGTCTCATGCTTTCTTTTGCTCTCTTGCTCTTTCTTTCAAAGTCATTTTTATTTCTACCTAGATACTTATAACTATTTGACCAATAAGATTAGAGCTAAATAAAGGTTACCCAGAGAATCTCTCAATCAGGAAGATAAGATTGCATCATAATATATAGTCAGACTCCATAATTAGAGCCACACATGCCCAACCTTGGGATCTCAGTTTCACAGCAAGATAAAGGAGAGAGCAGGATGTGCAGTGGCCACATTGCTACACCAGACCATTAAAATGATACATACTTTAAAGGAGCGTGCCTGAACAAGCAGCCGCTGCATGCACATCAGGAGGCTTGAGCTCTTCAAGGAGTGCTGAATCTCACCTACCAATCAGAGATCCTTGCCTCTAAAAGTTAATTCTTAAGGAAGGTGAGGGACTGAGTGCTCTGTCACCAACACATCTCAAGTCACTTCTGAGGACCTGTGAGTTACTATCAGTGAGGTCTAACCTGTCCTAAGACTTGAATACAAACTTTTCAGCTTCAAGTTTTTGAGAGGATCAGATGGAAGTTGTGGGTGGGGTGGTGAAAGAAAGTGTTCACTTTCCTGCTGTAATAGCAATTAACTAAAAGAAAAAACAATTAGAAAATTAAATGGAAAGTTGCCTGTTTTCATAGTTTTCAAAACAAGTAATTTTCTGTTTATTTCCTCTTAAACAATATTCATATGAAGGTCTTAGATATTCTGGATCTTAAATTTTTTCCTAGTTATGAACTCTTAAGTACAAAAAAAAGCATACCACAATTCACATACTCTTAGAATTCGATCTCTCTTCCAGATGTATGTTATACTTGGCATGAATGATTTATTAATATTAAACCATAATCACATTTACACCTGTCTTGGCAATATTAACCTGTGACTTATCATCACATGCTCATGTCTGTGTGATAAAGCACCTAATAAGATTTAGTCACTTAGGTGTGGACATTGGCTTTGCTATTCCAGAATTCTTTTATTCAAAATGCCTGGCAGCTGCCAGGAACCAAGCATTGGATTATCTTTGTGATTCCTTCACATTTTACCAAAATAACAGGCACAAAGATAGATGAGGGCAAAATAATAGAATATATAGAAACAAGGTAGTTCAATGACTACTGAATAATATTAAAAAAAAACCAGAGAAAACTTTTCAGTCCTATTAATTATTGTTGTTCAGTCATGTCTGAGTCTTTGTAGCCCCATTTGGAGTTTTCTTGGCAAAAATACTGAGGTAGTTTGTCATTTCCTTCTCCAAATTCTATCAGTGGGATCTCTGAATTATAATTGTAAATTTTTATAGGCCCTATTAATAAGCTTCAGGTTAGAGTTATGACATATCCTGAATATGTGGAATTCGCTCTTTTCCCTTTTAATTCCTCTCTTTGTTTCTGCAAAGATCCAATTCAGGTGCCGCCTTCTATGGGAAAGCCTTCTTTGACTTACCTTAACTGGTAAAGTTTTCTCCCTCCCCAAGTAAGATTATATTTATTTATTTGTTTATATATTCTATCCCTAGAACAGAATATAAATTCCCAGAAGGTTTCCTTTTTTTTTTTTAAACCTTTGTATTTCCCCACCACCTAAGACAAAATCCTTGCACAAAGAGGTAGTTAATAACTGCCTATTCAATGGAAGCATGCATAGCACACTCAAATTTCATTTAACCCTGACTTTTTAAGTAAGGACTTATTTAAATGACCATCCCTAAAGAGGGGCAATAGGTTTTAAGTTCGATTTTGGTATTTTTCAAACTACAGGTACAGCAATTCCAAAAATGGCTTAAGCTTTTCCTTTCTATGTAAAAAAAATTTCCATCTCGGATATATATTGGAGATATTTCTTCCTTTTGAGATAATCGAGAATAATGGTTGGCAGGGAGCAAGGTGTTTTCTGCAATTTTCTCATCCAGATCTTTGACTTTAGTAGTCCTTTGAGAGAGAGTAGAGCATGAGAAAGAAATGTTCCCTGATTTAGTTAAGACTACCAGAGTACGGAGTGTCTTATTTTTATACTAAGTTCTATGGGACTATCTGGGCCCAAATGGATTCTTTATCTAAAAGTTATTATTGAACAAAGGGGGAGACCTTTTTGCATGGTTTTAGGAGTAAAATCAGAAAAAGCAATGGAACAGTTAAAACTTAAGAGGATATATGCCAATTATCTGGTAAGAACCAGAAGAATAGCCTTGAATTATTTTCTCATGAGAAGAATTAAAAGCCTCATTAGAAGTACTTATTCTCCACCACTTCATCCACTCCCTTGGGATTTTGCATGTGAAATACTAAATCAGATTCCAGAGGTGAGAGGAAACATACTTTCAACATATAAAGATCCTCACAAGACTTTATTTATTATTAGAGCTATATCTAGCTATGTAGAGATGGATATACACGTTTACGTATTCTAAAGCAAACAATATTCATTTTCATTGCTTAATGTTAGGAAGAATAGTACTTGCAGTTACAAAATTCTAAGTAAAACCATACCCATACACAAGTAATAGAGGTCATATAACTATAAAGACCAGACATGGAGAACATTAAAGAAAATAAAGATTTTTTGGCCCTACCACACTACAGTAATAAGCTCCTAATTGGTCTCCTCGGTTCCATTTTCTCTCCCCTCTATTCCACCCTCCACACAGCTTGCCAAGGCAATGGTTGAACCATGTTATTTCTCTGCTCAAAAAATGTCAATGGTTCCCCATTGCCTATTGAATGAAATATAAACTCATCAGCCTGTTAGCCATCCACAATTTAACTTTCAACTATATTTCATTCTACTCACTAAAAAGAGTTTGACTAGTAGTTAGATTTGGACTGCAGGTTGTCCCTTCTTATCTCACCTTTATGGGATTGCTTAAGCCATATCCTATGAAATGCACCCCTTGTTCATGTCCATCATTCACAGTCTTCAAGGCCGCAGCTCAGATGCTGCTTCCTTCATGAGAATTCCCCCTTCCAGTTGCCACCGGTGTCTTTATCCACAATTTTTATTATATTATATTTGGGTACATGCTTCATTTCCCTCAAAACAATGTCATTTGTGCCTTTGTAATACAGCATCCAGTGTAGATGCTTACATATGGGAGGTTTTTAGTGCAGTTTTGAGCAAGTTGTCCAACTGAATAAGTAAGCACTTATCAAGATCCTGCTATATACAGAATACTATATGTAAAGGTTTTGAGAAATGTAAAGAAAGTCCTAGCTTTCATGGAATTTAAAAATTAAGTAGAGTAAATGAGACATGAATACATATGTTTACCATACAAAGTAAAATGTGAAAGTAGTTGGGGTACAAAATAATGTGTTAATTCAGATGTTGGAGAAATTGCTTATGGCCAAGGAAAGCATGGAAAAGGTAATATTGAAAGAAAGATAAGAAATGAGCAGAAACCCAACATGTACAAAACAAAACACTTTATCTTCTTTCTAAAACTACCCCTCATGCAAATTTCTGATGAGTACATCAGATACCTAGATTTTCTACCTCATTATCATGATCAACTCTTCTCTTTCCTTTACCTGATATAGCCAATCAGCTGCTAATTCTTATTAATTCTACCTCTCAAACATCTTTTGCATCTATCCCATACTCCTCATTCACATGACCACTTCCTTTCCTGATTCATATCCAATTACTTATTACCTGAACTACTGCAACAACATGCTAATTGGATTCCTGGCTTCCAGTAATTCCCTTTTCCAACTGACCATTTTCAAGCTGCCAAAATAATTTTTCATATGTACAAAAAGGGAAAAGAAAGGAAGGGAAAATAAAAAATGGGAAGGGAAATAAAAAGAAAATGAAGAAAGAAAAAGGAAAAGAATAAACATTTATATAGCACCTACTATATGCCAAGTGTGCTAAGTGATTATTTTTTTACAAATAATATCTCACTACAGTCACCACCCCTTCCCCTGGATGTAAATTCCTTAAAAACAGAGACAGTTTTTTCTTTCTTTTATCTTTTAACCTCAGGATTTATAGCATAGTGCTTTAACAAAGGTTTGTTGTACTAAAATGAATTTTAATATTTTGAGGGTGTTCATCTAGTATTCCAGTGCTCTGTCGTTAGAAAGGAAGCATAGTTTAGTGAACAGAATGCTAAATGTAAAGTCTGGAGACATAAGCTGGAATCCCAGCTCTGACCCCTCAGTAGTTCTGTTGTTGAGGCTGTATCCTCATCTGTAAAATGGGGATAATCCTTCTTAGGCTTGCTACCTCATATGGTTTCTGTTGCAAGAGAGTTTTGTACACCTTACATCACAATGTAACTCATCAGCTCTTAATTATTGGTCACAGCTTCCTTCCTTCTAGCATTAGAATCCCTGATGATGTCTTGTATACCACTGTGTGGAGGCACATCATCATTCGGAATGTAGTGAAATCTGCTTCCATCTCACCATACAACTTGCAGATGTTTCTGTCAGTCCAAATGATACTCTGACCCATTTCCTGACAGCACTAGATTAAAGCAGGAGTTGTTTGAGGGCTTGTCTTATTTCAATACTTTATGGATTAATGACGTCATTGCTGTGGGCACTCCTTCCACAAAGATCACAGTTCTTCCCTGGCTTTAGTAGATCATCAGTCTTATCCAACCTATATTATGGAGCCAATGCCTGAGGACACAATTAGGTAATATGAAAAACTTGTGGACAAATACTTTTATTCCCTTGGGAAACTAGTAGAAGCAAGTTATAATAATAAGTAATGTTGTATGTAGTCATCTGGGAGTAGCCTCATTCATTCATCATGCATTTTTCAAGTAACTGTGATATATATATACAATGCATGCTACCAAAAGGTTAATGAGACACAACTTTTTTTTTTTTTTTTTTTTTAGGATTGTCCCTTCCCACAAAGAGTATATGATCTTATAGGGGAGCTGATACCATAGCAACTCCTATTCATATAACATTTTAAAGTATTGTCTTCAGATCCAACTAACCAAGTGCAGGAGGTAATGAAAATATTTTAAACTCCCTTTTAGAGGTGAGAAAATTGTGGCTGAGAGCTTAAATGATATAGCTAAATTCACACAGTTAATGACAAAACCATAATTTGAATCCAAGAATCTGATTCCTAGACTTTACACCGTATTACATTATCCCTTCATAGTATCCGCATTAAAACATCATGAAAAAAAATACTTTTTATACATCTTGATAGTCAGCATGATGCACTGCCAAGAGCATTGAAATTGGAGTCACAGGCCTTGAACTGGAATCCTATTCCAGTTATGATATTTATTGTCTTTCTTAACTCAGCCAAATCACTTAAACCTCTCTAAACTCTATAAAAGGAGGAGGTTGGAATATATGACTTCTAAGGACATTTCCAATTTTAAATGTGTCGTCATATGATCTCAGAAGATAGAGATCATTTACTTATCTGCATTGATGGACAAATGAATGACTGAATAAAGTATTTATTAAAGCTTAATGAATAAGTGCTTACAATGTGCAAAGCATTTGTGCTAAGCATTGGAAATTCAAATAGAAAAGTAAGACAATCCTGGCTCTAGACAACACATATGAAAGTTAGATGGAAAGCTTCCCTGTTATTTAGAATACAATGGCAAAGTGTATAATAATGCTTCTTTTATAATATCATTTTCACTAATAAAATTATATCAGTTTTGATATCAACCATTTGACAATGACAGAAACTTTCTTTTCTGGATCTTTAATAGTTAGATTTATAGCACTTGCAGGAGCAGTTACTAGACTGCATCTCCACAAGGAGGGATAAATTATGGGATAAAATTCCCTAAAATTATGGGGAAGGGCACTGAGCTAAAAGCATTATTATTCCAAAGGTTCTTGGGTGCAGGGTTCTGGGTTGTCTCTATCAGGGGATACGGGTGATCAAGGTAATGCTGATGGCTGATTTGCCTGGCACATGCTACCTCCAACCTCTCCATCAGGATGCCCCACTGCTTCTGCTAATTCAGCCTGACTGGCCTGTTGGCAGTTGCTTGGCATATGATGGGAATAATCGGCTCCTTCTTCAAGGGAATTGCTTCCCTCAGGGTGCTTGAGACTCTGCTGGAAGCAGGACAGGAGGCTGTGGAAGTATGACACTCTCAGGGCTGTCAGGTGCTCATCTGCCTCTTGGTGGCAGTTGGTCCACAATTGTTGCTGGTGGTGATGAGGAAACTGTTTCTTCACAGTGATTTTCCATCAGTGGCTGCAAGAACTAGATGAGAAACAGGTCCAGTGGTTTGGAGGTTAGGGCTATTCTTGGGGCTCCTGACTATCAGCCTCAGAGACTGAGATGGTAAATATGACCAAGGGTTTCCACCTAATACTGATGAAATCTATTCCAAGACAAACCAAACAAATCAACAGTAGAAGTGCAAAAGAGAAGCAGTGAGGGCTTTTTAAAGCCTTTACAAAGTGTGAGAGATCCTATCCAAATGGGAGAAGGGGGAAGGACAATCAAGGAAAAAAACTATCTGAGGCAGTCTTGAAGATGCTACATGGTAGGTTGCAAAAAGTATTCCATTTAGACTCGTACTTTCTAAAATTTCTTCCAGCTCTCAATTTACCATGCTTTGAAGAATGAGTGGGATTTCAGTTGAAGAATAAGAAGGACACAGAGGATAAAGTAAGGTGTCAAAGGTGTTATCAAAATGAGCAAGATAAAGATTCAGGGGCAGCTAAGTGGCCCAATGGACAGAGTTCAAATCTAGCTTCAGACATTTACTCTCTGAGTAAGTCACTTTACACTATTTGCTTCCCTGCTCCCCTCCCCCAAAAAAGATAAACAAAGGTTCAGTGGCAGAAGAATAAGGGATGTCTTTATGGAAAAGTAAGCAGTCCAGGTTAATTCGTGTAGTGCACTTAGAAGGAAGGAGTAGTATGAAGTACAAAGCTGGGTAGGAACCAGATTGTGAAGGGCCTTCAATGCTGCGCTAAGAACTTTGGACTTTATTCACTTGAAAGGGGAAACCACGAAAGGTATGAAAACACGTGGATGACTGTTCCCAAGCTGTACTCCCTGTCGTTCCTATGATAAGCACATCTGAAATACAAATCACAGTGCACAGTGATGAAATGAAGATTTTGTCCTGTTGTTGGTTTGAGTAATAAAATAATCAAGACACTAAGTATAATACTGGGATATCCATAGCCACATACTACTACATACACATATTTGTTTGATTGCCTTTATTATTTTGAAGTTACTAGCAGATTACCTGGCTCACAGAAGGTTCTTTTTAAATGTTAATTGATTGATTGAGTGATTGGAAGCTCCAAAATGAGACATAGCAAACGTCAGGGAGTCATCCTTTGTCCAGGAATCATTTTCAAAGCAATTTCTGAAGTGTTAGAGATGAGTTTAACTATCATCTCAGCCCACTAGGGGACATTTACTAATTAAGTACTGACAGCATTTTGCTTTTTTCCAAAAGCAAAATTCTGATAAAGTACTGTAATACAAAATGTCTAGAATAAAAGAACTAAGGAGACCTTTGAAGTTTTAAGCTGGAAAAGACAACAGAGATCATCTATTTCAGCTTCCCAATTTCATAGATGATACAACTGAGACCCAGAAAGGATATTTTCAAGACAACAGAAGATGAGCACTATGCATATCAGTACACTTGCAATTCAATTTCCACTAGACTGAAAAGCACTGCATTTGAAATTAAAGAACTTGGATTCAAATATTGAATTTGCTATATGCTATTTTAGGCAAAACTTCATATTTTGGGATCTGAGTTTCCTCAATGGTTAAGATATCAGAATTCAACTAGATTCTGACTTCTTAAACTGTGGGTCACAACCCACTTATAGGGTCTCATAATTAAATGTGGGATCACAGAATTATGATTTATTAAGAATAAATGTATGTGTATACCTATTTTATATACTTATATGTCCAGAATCATGTGGAAATTTTGGGGGCAAAAAAGGGTTGCAAGTGGAAAAAGTTTAAGGTGCCCTGGGCTAGAGTACTCTAAAGTTCTTTCCATTCCTAAATCTATGATCGCATTATGCTACCAGAAATAGAAAGAACAACATCACATATCAATCTGGTGTCTTCACAGTCATCTGAAACCTACTCGAGAATGGCTTCTTTCCTCCTTTCTCTTTTTCCTTGTCCAAATCTTTTTTGGATACCTTAAAAATCTGGCAGGCACTTCCTTGTTACCTTTATGTGCCTACTAGGGTCTTTTTTTTTCTTCCTTTAAGATGTCCCTCAAACATCATATTCTTTATAAAATCTTGACAAATCATTACAACTGCTAGAACTCTTCCTCCAAAACTACCTACTGCTTATCCACCTTGTTTATATTGTATTTATTAACTTTATGTCATACAGGGTTTTTTAAAAATAAATTTTTGCTCTTGCATTAGAATATAAGCTCTTTGTCAAGAAAATGGCATTTCATTTTTTTGCCCTTGGACCTGGCATATAGTAGGAGCTTATTAAATAATCTATTGATTGACTGTTTCCATTAGGCTCAGCTCATCCCCCATCTCCTCCAGAAAGAATTCCCTTACTCCTCCAGCCCATACTAACCCACCCCTTCTCCATAAGGTAGACAGCTGGGCGGCCTAGTGGATAGAACACCAGAGAGTCAGGAAGACCTGAGTTCAAATGTGGCCTGAAATACTTAACAAGCAGTGTGACTAAAGTTAAATTACTTCATCTCTGTTTGTGTTAATCTCCTGGAGAAAGAAATGCAAACCACTGCAGTATCTTTGCCAGGAAAACTCCATGGATAGGATAGTCCACAGGGTCAGGAAGAGTCGGACATGACTGAACAACAAGAAAATCTCTAGAATGCTCAGTCCCCTAAGAGTCCCAACTCTCTAATTTAGGACTGGATGACTATAAAGGGTATCTTGTATCATTGTTTACTTGCTTCACATGCTGTGTGCTTCCTTTGGTTTCCCCTACAGTGCCAGACACATAACAACAGGTACCCAAGCAACGTTTCTAGACCAGCAGTGAAAGGATCTGCAATGGGAAAGGGAAAAACGTAGACTTCCCATAAGAATGTTTATGACACAGAGAGATTTCAGAGAGAAACATAGCCAGTTCAGGCGAGTGGGAAAAGGTTTATAAGAATTAAAAGCAAATGAAAGAAAGCATATAGGTCAGGCATAGAATCCAATCTCTCACGACTCAAGTGCAAACAGTGTAATCATGCTGGGGTTTTCTTTGGTTTCAGGTTTTGGGCCATTTGGACGCCACCCTGTTAATTCTAGCTGGGAAGCAGTGAAGGTAAGAACAATCTAAACGAGTCACATGCTTGGGGCAAAGCCGATGCCTTCCGGTTCTCCTGAGAAACAGCTCTCTGTGGCCCTTGGCCCAGGGCACTTGCTTTTGTAACATAATCCAAAGGGGGAAGGAAGGAAAACACAAGCTTGTGCCTTAGTGACTGAGTGAAAAATGAGAAATGCTTTACTCTTTATTCCTTTCAAAGCAGTTCTCCCACACTTCTTATAAATTAATAGCATTACCTCATGTAGATTTAGCACTTGACAATTTACAGATGAGCTACATGCATTATCTTATTTGATTCCCATAGCAGTGCTGGTATTATTATCCACATTTTACAGAACAGGAAACTGAGGCATGGGAAAAGTAAGTGACTCGCTCAAAGTCACATGGTGGTTATGTAACAGAGCTTGGACATAACCTCAGTCCCCCCCAACTCTGAACTCTTCTAATCATAATGTCTTTCTGAATCTGTTTCACATAGTGGCTTTTGTTTTTTCATAAACAAATAAAACTAATGAGATATATAGAGGATGGGATATGATTTAAATCAAGAAAAAGAAAACAAATTTTTATGTGAAAATATTTATGTGATATGATCAACAAAACGGCAAACTAGACACTTTCTCCAACCCCTTCTTACTCTGAAAAACAAAACAAACAAACAAAAAGCAAAACAAAAAAACCCCAGAAGATGAATTATGTGGCAGATGTAGACTAATTAAAGTTGAATCCACAGGATTAAAAAAAGAGGAACCCCTACAAAGTAAAATCCTTCTGAATTAACTAATACTGGAGTTATTTTTAAATCACTTGCTCAGCACCCTTCCCCCATAATTCTCCATATGAGGCCGGCTATGGGCTTGTGCCTGAGGCAAATATTAGAGTTTCTTCCTGCTGCTGAGACTTTTCCAGCACACCTCAACCCTTACAACAGATATTGATTCTACCCTGCCATATGTGGAAATTGAGAAAGGTGTGCTTCCTTCTGCTTGAGATAGTCCTAGGTTAAGGATTCCCAAGGCTCCAGAGACTATCTGGGAAGCCCTCCCTGTCCTAGTCCAACCCTGACAAAAGTGGCAGAGTACAGTTCCTGGCACATAATAAGTGCTTAATAAATGCTTGTCAACTTGACTTGACATTCAGCCCAGCCAAAAAGGAAAAGAATGAGAGCCAAGGGAAGAGATTGGGCAGTAGAACAGCATGAATGGCTACACCAGAACTGAATGAAAGGGGACTGAAATCCATCTGGGGCCAGTCCAATATGCCCCAGATGATACTCACAGCAGGGACTGAAGTTAATGAAACATAAATCTCTTACCATACAAGGAGGCTGCCTCAGCTTTATAGTTTAGCCTTGGAAGTATACCTCAGGAAAGGAAGGAAAATCAGAAAGCAACCGACAGGAGAATCTAAGGGAAAGAAAGCTGAAAAATAAGGACTTCAACAGGAAGAAAAAGCTCAATAAAAATCTAGAACATAAAGAGATAAATCTGAAATTAGAAAGATGAGTACTAAACGCTCAAAGAGATTACAAAGCTTTCTTAATATAACCTTGCCTCAGATCTATAAGTTTGTGCAACAGAGTCCAGTTTTGTGTGCATTCTGTACTTAGGAAATGGCTTGTGCATATTATCTCAGAATTACCTGACAATGGGCTAAGGTTTTAGCTTCCATCTCTGTACTAATAATTCCTATCCCACTCCCTTTAATGAGTGGTTCCCATTGATGTCCCATACCCTTGTGTAGCAAAGGACACCAAGCAACTTAAAGACAAGATCAGTCACAAGTATTTATAAAATTAATATTAATGTTCTGGCAAATGTACTCCTCTATCAATTTTTTTAAAAAAGTATAAGTAAGAGAGATACAGGATCGGGACCATAATTCTTTCCTATGAGGCTTTCCCTAAGCATTCTTGCTACTGAAATGAATGTTGACAACACTCTTACCCTTCCCTACCAGTCACAAACTGCTTTGGATGCTGGCTGTCCTAGGCACTGGATTTCATAATTGTGCTGTTGTCATCATCTGCCTTTCCCTCTTCCAAACTTCTCATGTCCCCTTGCTCTGCCATCAATGCCCATCAAAAACTATATTACTTTCAGAAGGCTGATTTTATTATTATTTTTCTCTCTTTCCAAACTGGGAAAGACTAAAAATCTCAGAGGCATTTGAGGTCACCTTACTCTTGTAGTTACATTAATAAATATTACACTGACAAAGGAAAATGAACCAAGCCTTATGAAACACAGAATCCTTTGAACTCTTGAGAGCATCAAACAACAACAAAAAATGCCAGAGTGGTTCACAATAGAAATAAAATCCATCAGAAATGGGATTGTTGCTCTCAATGCAAAAACAAAAGGCCTCAATTAACAAATTAGGGTAAGGAAATGAAGCTATGGTCAAGATTTCCTTCAAAGAAATAAAAAATGGAGTAATTTATTTGGATACAAAAATATCAAAGTAGGGGAAAATCTAGCAGATAGGAAGCAAAAGGTAACAACATTATAAGAACTTTTAATTTAAAATTAAGATTAATTTTAAAAATCTTTGTTCAAACCATAGGAATTGACATTGAAGAAAAGATTTTTAGAGACAGTTTAATCCTCATAGGTCTTCCAGAAGAACATAGTCAATTCTTTAAAAATCTGAATGTTGAAATATTAAATTCACAAAGAGGACCAAAATGATATCACTGTGGTAGAGTTGTGTTACAATGTGCCCAACTGTAGCTGACCAGCCAGTATGAACTTGGAATGCTCTGCCACAATTTGGATAGAAATAGTCCCTCTGAACATTTAGGGTGACTTCTCTAACTTTGTGCATCTTTTGTTTTTTCTAAGCTAATTCAATTCTGATTTACTCATAATGCACAGCACCTTCTCTGATGAGGGCATGCCATGCTGGGCAGTCCTATTCCAGTGTCTTCCATATCATACAATCAATTTAAAAGCTTTTAAGAGAGACCTTGAGCATGTCCTTGTATCACTTTTTTCTGACCATCTTGTGAGTGCTTGCCCTGTATGAGTTCTCCATAAAATAGTCTTTTGGGGAAATATACATTAATAAACTATGATATTGTAAGAAGAGACAGACAGGATGTAAGGCAATGTGTGGTGCAGAGTGCTGGACTGATCATAGACTTATCCTCTCCAAGCTGAATATTTACATTCAACAAAAGCTGTAGACCCAAAACAAAAAGACTACTAGAAGAATTAATGTCAACAGATTAGAGCACTTCTCTGAGAGGGAATAGTTTGTTGCCAACTTAGAGGGTAAGTTGGCAACAGCAGAGCAGAAAAAAGTGGAGAGCTTTCAGAGATTTGGTGTACATGGAAATATTAAGACAACAATATCATTTGAATAATGCAGGATTATTCTTCACCCAAAGGGAACCACAAAGAGCTCAAGCTACAACCAAAAAAGACTAACTGAAAAACAACTTCTGCCCCATCCCCTTTCCATTTCAGTGGCTCACCATTACCTCCAAAAGCAAATACAAAAATATTTTTTGGCATTTAAAGTCCTTTATGATCTATCCCCTCCTATCTTTCTAGTCTTTTTGTACATTCTTAGACTGATATCTTTGATCCAATAACAGTGACTTCTTTACCGTTTCTCTAAAAAGTACTCCATTTCTGGGCTCCAGACATTTTCTCAGACAACCCATGCCAGGAAATGTTCCCCTTCTCATTTCTCATCAGTGGCTTCCACGACTTTCTTTGAGTTCCAACTAAAATCTCATATTCTACAGAACATGTTTTCCCAATCTCTCTTGTTTCTGAGTATCTTCTCTCTTTTGACTATTTATCCTTTCTCAATAACTTGTTTGCACATACTTGTTTGCTTGTTATTAGCCTCTCCCATTGGATTGTGAATTCCTTAAAGGTAAGGAGGTTTTGAGGTTTTTTTGGCCTTTTTTGTGGTCTTAGCATTTAATGCTATACCAAACACACATAATAGGGGTTTTATAAATGTTTATTAACTGACTAAGATATCTAATCCCTGTGAAGGTATTAGAAAGGAAGTGAGGTATCATTGTCTTATAATTCTTCTTTCCAGCCATGCTTATCCTTTATAATTTTGTAATATTCACTTTTGTGTGTATGTGTGTGTATGTGTGTGTGTATGTGTGGTTGCTTGCCTTGTTTTGCATTGTTGTAATCACTATTATTTTCTTGGCTCTTCATTTCATTCTGCATCACTTCATGTATATCCTTCCATTCCTCTCTGTGTTCATCATATTCATCATTTCTTACAGTAGGTAACATTCCATTACATTCATGTACAGAGTTTGTGAAGGCACTCCTTATTCAGTAAGCATTTATTTTGTTTTCAGGGGTATAGACTGTTTTTAGATACTTATGGTATGAGGGCTGCTGAATCTGTTTTCAAGTCTGCTTTCCATCTTTGGTGTCTCAGGGATCTATCCCAAGCATGTGAAGACTTTCCCTGATGTAAGGGGCCTATGAGATCAGTTCATTCCAATGGCCATGAAGTGTCCACAGCTGTGATGGACACTGTAGAGTGTTTAGAGCTTGATTAGACACTGAAAATACCACTATTTCTCAAGCTATCACTAGTCAGATTGACTCTGCCCTGCCACCAGACAGCAATGACTATGGAAGAGAGTGAGATTAATGATTTCATACAACTCTGCCTTACATGCAGTTTGTTCACAAATCAAAAGACATTCTCCATACCATTCTTCCATTTTTACCCTTGAAAGGCCTGTGGCAATAGACAAGTAATGAAGCAGCAGGTATGGATATACTGGAAGCTACAGTCACAACCCTGCACTCAGGTGGCTATAGCCCTAAGTTCATCTTTTCTCTGGATGCAGCAGTGGGATTTGGCAGTCGCCTTTGTTTCTGAATAGCCATTTAGGGATCAGATTGCTCACCCCCTGCAATAAGGAAGTGGTCAGAAAAGGTGCCCTAAAAATTGTCTGCTTCCCCAACCCTTACCTGATGACTGTAGCAGATGAGGATCCATGTAGATGAAACACCAAAAAATGTACAAAAACTTCTTCAAAGATGATTTCACTCACCATTGGTATATGGAATGTGCACTCACTTAAAGACAACACAAAATCCAGGAGACCTGAAAGACAAACAGCTCTTATTGCAAGAGGACTCAGTAGGTAAATAGCAGCCCAGAGAGAAATAAGGCTGGCATATGACCAGCTTCCTGCCGTTGGAGCTGCATACACATTTTTCTGAGTGACCACTGTGGGAGGGAGCACCATGAAACTGGTTTAGTACAGTTCTATTAGTTCAATCAAAACTAATCTGATCGACAAGGTTGTATGTCTGCCATAAAGAGTGAACAACAGGCTCATGGCAATATGGTTACAGAAAGAATCCATGCTGTCATCCTCAATGTCTATTCTCCCACCATGAAGAGCCCTGATGAGAGCAAAGAAAAAGTCTGTGAAAACCTGGAAACCCTTATCCTCAGTGTGCCAGAAGGGCACAGGCTTACAATTCTGGGTGCCTTGAAGGCTAAAGTAGGCACAGACTAGCAGACATGGCAGGGAGTCCTTGGGAGAAATGGAGTTTGGAAGAAACAACAGCAATGGTCACTTACTACTGAAGACTTGAGCACCTCACACCTCGTCGCCAATATTGTCTTCTCTTTGTCAAAATAATAAAACTGTGGATACACTCTTGCAGCAAACTCCAGCGTTTAATAGACTCACTGTAAGAAGAGTCAGATGGCTTGTGAGAATACAGTCCTGGGCTGATCTTACCCTCTCTGAGCTAAATATTTGCATTCAATAGGAAATTGCCCATCAGTTGGGGAAGGCTGAACAAGCTGTGCTACATGAATTTAATGGAATAGTATTGTGCTATAAGAAATGACGAGCAGACAGATTTCAGAAAAACCTGAAAAGACCAACATGAACTGATGCTGAGAGGAGAACACAGCACACAGTGACAGCAACATTGTGCAATAATCAAATATGATAGACATAGCTCTTTTCAGAGATACGATGATCCAAGACAATTCCAAAAGAATCCAGATGAAAAATGTCATCCACCTCCAGAGAAAGCACTATGGAATCTGGGTCGTGTATTTTTATTTTTATGTTGTTTTTTGTTTTTGTTTTTCATGGTTGCTCAATCTGTAATATATGGAGGTGATCAATAAATATTGTTAAAAATGAATGTTGAAAGCTAAGATCATTGGAAAAAATAAAACATTATTTACCAAAAATGCATTCATTATGCAAGATACTGCCAGAAGACTTAAAATGTCAATAGATTAGAATGTTTCTCTTAGTGTGAACCGATCCAATGGCAGCAATGGAGCAAAAAAGAAGTGAGCAGCTTTCAGAGATTTGGTATACAGCATTACATCTACTCATTTGGTCAGAACACTAGCAAACATCAAGATTGGTCCAGAATGAAATCCAGAAGCAGCTAAATGAAAAGCAAAGCACTCCATAAAGCTTACCAACAGGATAGTTCATCCATCTCTAAGTAGGCAGCATTTCCATCAGAAATAAAGTACATCTAAAGCTTAGAAAGAAGCAGGATTCTTGGCTCATTAAGAAGGCAGATGGAATTCAGTTCTATGCTGATAGTAACAATCCAAAGCACTTTTGGGATACCCTGAAAGCTATTTATGTGCCAAAGATGTATGGAGCATCTCAACTACACCATGCCGATAGAGCCACATCAATTAGTGATAAGAACATGATCTTGGAGAGATGCACAGAACACTTCCGCAGTGTTCTCAACAGACTAGCATGAACCAGTGCCGAAGCCATTCAGATTGAAGTCAATCCCTCTCTAGCCAAATTTCCAACTGAAAAAGTTTAGAATGCCATTAGATTCCTCTCCTGTAGCAAAGTAGGATTTTTTCAGCTAAAATTTATAAGGAGTTGGGAGAATCTATTGCACCTACAAAACCTGACTAATTTTCTGGGTTATATGACAAGAGAAGGTTATCCTCTAGGAGTTTAAGGATGCCTTCATTGTCCACCTCTATACATTTTAAATAATTTTTTAAATTGCCTTTATCCTTTACTTGGTAAAGAATACAAATCCTGCTTAGAGCTTTGTGAGGTATATTATTTGTTTCTCTTCTAATTTTTTATAGTATGATCTTTAATATTAAAGTCATGCATCTAATTGTAGTATATTATAGAATATGGCTTAAGGTGTTGGTTTAAGCCTAGATTCTGCCAGCCTCCTTTCCAGTTTTCCCAAGGTTTTTTTTTTTTTTTTTAATTCAAATACAGAATTCTTTCATAAGTCTTTTATGTTTTCTGATTTGTTGAACACTGGATTATAAAGTTCTGTTATTTTTGCTTTTTTCTTGCCTAGTTTATTCCATTATCTGTTTCTCTATTTTTTAATTAATAGCAGATAACTTTGATGACTTGCTGCTTTATAATATAGTTTGAGGGTGGGAGTGTTATTCCTGAATCATTCTTATCTCTCTTTATTATTTCCCTTGATATTCCAAATCTTTTATTGTTTCAAATGAGTTTTAATTATCAGATACTATAAATTATTCCTTTGATAATTTGATTGGTATAGCTTAAAAATAAAAATTATTTTTGTAGCACTGTAATTTTTATTATATTGACAAGACCTAGTCATGAGCATTGAATGTTTCTTTAGCTATTTAAGTTGTTCTTTATTTCTTTAGGGAGAAATTTGTAATTGAAACTATACAAGTATTTCTTTGCTTTGGTAGATTGATCCCAAATATCTTATGTATTTTGCAATTATTTGGAATGGAATTTTCAGTTTTGCAGTTATTATATAAAAATGCAGTTGTTTTTGAGAGTTTAATTTATAGTATGCAACTTTGCTAAGGTTGTTAATTGTCTCGTTATTTCCAATGATGTCTCAGGATTTTCCAAGTATGCTTATCGTTATGCCTTTACTTTCTTCCTCTTGTCTCCTTGCTGCTGCTACCATTTATAGAACTATATCAAATAACAGTGGAAAGAATAGGTATCCTTGTTTTACTGTTCCTTTTATTGAGGAAAGGTTGTAATGTATCCTCATTACATATGATGTTTTATTTTTGTTTTAGATACTTTTTAAATGATTTTTTTAAAGATCTCTCTATTAGTATACTTTGTAGGGTTTTTTAGAATAAATGAATGTTGTATTTTGTCATGATTTTTCTGCCTGTCTTGACATAATCTTGTGGTTTGGGATGTTATTTTTAATATGATTAATTATATTCTTAATGTTGAACAATCTTTGGATCTGTGGTATCAATCCAACTTGGTCATGATGAATGATTTCTTCAATAAATCACTGTTTTCTGTTTCATGGGGCTTTATTTAAACTTTTGAATCAATATTTATTAATAATACTGGTGTACAGTTCTGTGTTTTATTTTTTCTTTAAGTATTAAAACTATGTTCTTGTTCATTTGTTTCAGTCATATATGATTCTTTGTGACTTCATTTGAGCTTTTCGTGGCAAGTGTACTTGAATGGTTTACTATTTCCTTTTCCACCTTATTTTACAGATCAGGAACTGAGGTAAATAGGGTTAAGTGGCTTGCCCAAGGTCACACAGCCAGTGTCTGAAGTCAGATCTGAACTCTGGAAGATGAATCTTCCTGATTTCAAGCCCAGATTTCTATCCAATGAGCAACCTAATTTAATATTATCTTAATATATTAAGACCATATTGTCCAATAGAAGGAATCTGGTAGGGTGCTTTCTCAATTTTTGAAAACAATTTATGTTATATGAGTACTATTTATTTTTTCCAAGTTTGATAGAATTCTCCTTTAAGTACATTAGAACTAAGGCTATTTTCTTTGACACTTCCATGACAACTAGTTCTATTTCCTTTTCTGAGAGTGGGTTATTTAAATGTCTATCTGATTTTCATTTAATTTGAGTATTTTATTGTTTTAACATTCATCTGTTTCTGTCATGTTCTCAGTTTTGTCACAATATATCTATACTTAGTTCTAGGAACAGACTAGGAACAGACTAAGAACTCTAGTCAGTTCTTAGTCGAATTTAGTAGAAGAAAGAATTTTCATATTGATAACTTAGGGATTAAGGTCAAATGTAGCAGAGAGATCATGGAAAAATGATTCTTGATCACAGAGAGGGTTTTTTAAAACTATTTAATATTTTATTTCCCTTATTGTGTACAAAAATAATTTTTAACAATTGTTTCCTAAAATTTTGATTTTCTCTCCCTCCTTCACTCTCCTTTGGCAAGCAATTATATACATATACAGTGATGCAGAACCCATTTCTATATTAGTCATGTTGTAAAAGAAAATATACACACACAAAAACAAGAAAAATAAAGAAAATTGTTTAAAGGATGCTTTTGTCAGCATTAAGCCTTTTATCAGTTTTTCCTTTGAAAATGGATAGCATCTTTTATTATAAGTCCTTTAGAATTCTCTTGGATCATTGTATTCACTGAGAATAGATAAGTCATTTGCAGTTGATCATAGTACAATATTTCTTTTACTGTATACACTGTTCTGCTGATTCTGCTCACTTCACTTTGCATCAGTTCATGTAAATCTTTCCAGATTTTTCTGAAAGCAACCTGCTCATCATTTCTTATAACAAAATAATATTTCATTACAGTCATGGCACAATTTGGTCAGTTATTCCCCCATAAATGGGCAGCCCCTCAATTTCTATTTCTTTACCATTACTAAGAGAGTTATTATGTCTTTGTACATATAGGTTCTTTTCTTCTTTGTTGTTTATCAATTTGGGATACAGACCTAGTAATGATATTACTTGGTCAGAGCATATGTATGGTTTTATAGATCTATTAAATTGCTTTATATAGTAGTTGAATCGATTTACAACTCCACCAACAGCACATTAGTTTTTCAATTTCCACATCTTCTCTACAATATTTATCATTTTTCCTTTTCCGTCATATTAGCCAATCTGACAGGTGTGGGGTGCTACTTCAGAGTTGTTTTAATTTGCATTTCTCTAAACAATAGTGATTTAAAAATCAGTTAAGAGAAGCAAAGTAATTTCTATAGATAACTTTGATTACTTTGAATATTACCTATTCAGATCCTTTGGCCATTTATTGATTAGGAAATGGCTTTTATTTTTTGTATTTGACCCAATTCTTTATTGAGGCCTTTATCAGAGATACCTGTAATTTTTTTCATAATTATGATTACTAATTGCACTTTCCTCCATCCTATTTTCCCCATATAGTCTACACTTTTTCTCCTTTATCCTGTACATTCTTAAAAGTATCTTGCTTCTATTATCTCTTCTATTCTGCCCTCCCTTCTATCAACCACACCTCTCTCCCACTTCTCTGATCCCTTTCTCCCTTTACTTTCCTATAGGGTCAGATAGATTGAATATATATGTTTTTTTCCTCTTTTAGCCAGTTCCAATGAGAGTAAACTTTAAGTGCTTCTGTCTACCTCGCCTTTCTTCCCCTCAACTGTAAACGCTTTTTCATGCCTGTTTTATTTGAGATAATTTACCACATTCTATCTCTCCCTTCTCCCTTCTCTCAGAGCATTCCTCATTCTTAATCCTTAGATAACACCCCATCATATTTAACTCACTCCCATGCCCTGTCTATGTACATGCCTTCTAAGTGCCCTAATAATAATAAAAAAAAGTTCTTAGGAGTATCATTTTCCCATATAAGATATGAACAGTTTAATCTTGTTGAATTCCTTATGATTTCTCTTTCCAGCCTACCATTTTATGCTTCTTTTGAGTCTTGTCAACCTTTTAAATAGTCTTGGGTTGGAAAATTGTTTCATCCTGTCCTTGTATGGCTTCTGACACTCCAGAATTTGATCTGAGGTATTAATTTGTTTGGAGAAGAATTTGGGAAAACTTCTCCACTATTTTGGTTCAGATCTTCCACTTCCCTCCTTAAGCAAATAGTTTCAATAGAATGATGTATGAAGAGCTTAATGAAAGTATTGGGGGTTGCTTTTTCATTTGTTTGTTTGTAGCTTATCAGAGACCTCATTTACATGTTTCATTATGAAGGTGATCCTGAGTTATTGAAGACCAAACCAACACAACATAAATTCTAACATATGGGAAAGACTATGAGTTTTGCCATCAGTCTGAGTCATGTAGGCTCACCACTAGTAAACTGGACATTAGATGACACATGCAAAAAAAAAATCAAAGAAAAATACAAAGCAGTCCCCAATTCTGTGTAGCCTCCTTCTGTTGCTTCATTGGTCATGGAAGAATGATATAAAGAAGAACAGATGGTGCTAAGAATTATACAGTTTGAGACCATCCAAAAAATTGATTTAAATATTGGGAATACAAATCTTTGTCCAATGAATAATATAAACTAGTATCAGTAATGAAGGCTGCTGGGAAGTATAATTTTCCCATTGAGAAAAAGAGCCTGAAGGATAACAATAGACAGAAGGCTCACAGAAAGGGGGAGACAGGGAACTTTGGGGCTTCATAGAGGGGCACTGGGATGCAGATTCATTCTAACTGTGGGAACCAATTAAAAGTGATGGGCACTGCCACCCAGACCAGTTATAATCACAAGCAGTTGGAACCTTGTCTTTCTTGCTTACCTGAATAAGAAACAAAATACCCACAGAGAACTTGCTCTTATGTGTGAATGTGCCTGCTTTGTGATGTTTTTCAGACCCTTGTGTCTTTAGCCCTACCCTTACACTCCCACCATTGGTACTTGGTAAACCAGAATCATTTGCCTTTGGGGAGTTTCGTATTTAAAAATCTTTTTTTATTTGTTGTTTGTGACTTTATAATAGGTTTTGTCTCCAAATAAAGAAAAGATGGATTATTTTACAATTCTGAGTGTGAATTTCCTATAAAGTAAAGAATTTTTGATTAATCAGTCATTTTTAGTCATGTCTGACTCTCCATGACTCCATTTGGGGTTTTCTTGGCAGAGATCTTTCTCCACTTCATTTTACAGATGAGGAAACTAAGGCAAGTCAAATGACTAATGCCAGAACTATCCAGCTAGGGAGTAACTGAGGCTAACTGAGTTTTATTTTGTTTTGTTTTAAACAGTTTTCTGTAGAACAAAGAGATCAGTCTCATCTCAGTGGTCAGGGAAGAGAGATTTCTCCTCATTCTGAGGGCTTTGAACTTACTGATCTTCATGAATATTTGGTACTAACTAGTTCTTTGAAACAGAAGGGAGAAAGGAAAAAAATGAACCTGTGAGACTAATTGCCCAGAATTATAAAAAGGAAAAACCTCACATAAATTTAATTCTTTGGCAACTTAAAGAGGGAGCTTTACCAACAAATTGGCATTCTGTTAAAGGAAATGAATCATATCATTACCTGACACCTTTCTTATAACTGAAAGTAGAATTCAAAAGGAAGTTGCAGCTAAAAAGAAGGATCGTTTATAGGTTCTTCTGCAGATGCAATAATAGAGCTGATACAGTTGATTTTATCATGTATCCAAAGGCGCCAAGAACATCATATTTTTGGAAGCTCAGTTATTTCTTATTGCATTAATCATGGCAGACATCTATAAAATGACCACCGTGAAGATAATTAAACCTGATGTGCCAAATCTGTCACAGAAGGTGAAGTCACAGAGAAATTCTGTTTTTCATCACTCTGTAATCTTTATGACAATGATTGACATATGCATTAAGGACATCCTTAATGAAAACATGAAAAGGGAACAGGTAGAATTTAGCAGATGCAATTCTGCAGCAAACAACATCATTATAGCTATATAATGAACTTGAAAGGTGTCGAAAACAAAATTCCACAATGCTTATTGTTTGAATTTTTAAAAGTATTTTATTTAAAAGAGTAAAATCTTGCCTTAAATTCTTACCTTCAACAAGAGGTTTTTCCATGCATATAGTAAAAAATCACACAGGAGACCTTAAAACATGTTAACAGCTTACATAGCTGTACATGCTGTCACTCCTGCTGCTGAGAAAGTTGGAGTTAGTGGATCTTCAAATTTGTTTATTCTGACCTGCTGTAAGGTGAAAACCAATGGAGTAGCCATATTAAGTCTGGTATCAACATGGTGAGACCTTGAGAGGAAGGGAGAAAGGGACAAAAGGTGGGAACAGGAGACTGCCTAAAGAAGGAACAAATCGGCCTGTCTTAGAATGGAGTCATTCAAAGATCTCATGATGATCAATTGTGGGACTGGGCCTAGGAATACAGCCTAGACTCCTTAAATGAGTCACTCAACAAGTATTAAGCACATAATGAAGCCAATAATCACAAATGAATTTGACCTAACTATCCCCATAGGAAAAATCAAAGTTCCTGTTGTCCAGAGTGTAATATATAAATGAAGAAAGGCTATTACTGAGACTCTAAGTTAAATTTGATTGGATAGTCCATAGAGTTGATCCAACAGTACAAATATTTTGATCAGAAACTAATATATAGTGAATTGAACTCAGAATTGAGCACCAGGAGAAGAGCAGGTTGAATTATCTTTACAAAATCATAAGTGTTTTCAATAACGTCACAATTTTCCTTCAAACAAAGGCCCATGGTTGTTTCATGTGAGGTTTTTAAATAATTGTTTTTTTTTTTTATTTTCAGTTTTAAATTCTCTTCCTCTCCCAAATATTGAGAAGACAAGAAAGACAAAACCCATTACAAATATGAAGTGCTGAAAAAAAATTTCTAAGAAATTTTTTATTTATTCTAAGAAAGAAAAAAGTAAGAAAAAGAAAAAAAAAAGTAAGCTTCAATCTGTACTCGACTGTATAAGTTCTCTATCTCTATCCAATCCTTTGGAATTGAGATGGGTCATTGAATTGATCCAACATAATAAGTCTATCACAGTTAATTTTCTTTAAAGTCTTATCTTCTTAATACCAACATTCTTCTATTGATAATGTGTGGCTGCAAATTATAAAATGCCAGATTCCAAAGAATTAAAACTGAGGGTCATTTGAAGAGCAATGTAGTGGCACATTTTGTGTATTAATAGTTTACAACTTTACTACTATAAAGACCTTCAAAAAAAGGAAACTGATAAAAACAAAAAACACTTATTCTCTAAGAACTTCCTTAAGAAACGAGATGTTTTATATAGTATTTAACATATACTTTAACATATTTAACATGTATTGGTCAACCTGCCATCTGGGGGAGAGGGTGGAGAGAAGGAGGGGAAGAGTTGGAACAGAAGGTTTTGCAAAGGTCAATGCTGAAAAATTACCCATGTAATTCATCTTGTAAATAAAAATCTAAAGAAAGAAAGAAAGAAAGAAGAAAGAAAGAAAGAAAGAAAGAAAGAAAGAAAGAAGAAAGAAGAAGAAAGAAAGAAGAAAAAGAAAGAAAGAAAGAAAGAAAGAAAGAAAGAAAGAAGGAAGGAAGAAGGAAGGAAGGAAGGAAGAAAGAAAGGAAGGAAGGAAGGAAGGAAGGAAGGAAGGAAGGAAGGAAGGAAGGAAGGAAGGAAGGAAGAAAGAAAGAAAGAAGGAAGGAAGGAAGGAAGGAAGGAAGGAAGGAAGGAAGGAAGGAAGGAAGGAAGGAAGGAAGGAAGGAAGGAGGAAGGAAGGAAGAAAGAAAGAAAGAAAGAAAGAAAGAAAGAAAGAAAGAAAGAGAAAGAAAGAAAGAAAGAAAGAAAGAAAGAAAGAAAGAAAGAAAGAAAGAAAGAAAGAAATGAAATGTTTAAGTCATGAAGAAAAAGGGTTGCCACAATGAAGAGGCCAAAAGAGTTAAGAAACCTGCAAACACAAAATCCTAATTAAGTAGGGACATGCTGACCATAATCCAGGGGTCCTCAAACTTTTTAAATAGGGGACCAGTTGACTGTCCGTCAGACTGTTGGAGGGTCGGACTATAGTAAAAACAAAAACTTTGTTTTGTGGGCCTTTAAATAAAGAAGTTTCATAGCCCTGGGTGAGGGGGATAATGATCCTCAGCTGCCTCATCTGGCCCGCAGGCCATATTTTGAGGAGGCCTGCAAGTATACAAAGAAGACCAATGTGAAATACAGCTAGGAAAGCAAGTAGGAGCCAGGGCTGATCAATAATAGTCAATAAACATTTATAAAGTTCTTACTATGTGCCAGGCACTGTGCCAAGCTCTGGGGAAACAAAAACAAAAGAGACAGTCATCTTCCCTCAACTTACTGGGGAAAATAACACAAAAAAAAGAAGATAAAAAGCTGGGGGAGAAGGGAAGAGCAGGGGCACTGGTAGAGTTAGTCATAGAACCCCAAAGTTGAATTGCCAGGTGAGAAATGAGGAGATATCTGAGCTCTCATTAAATGGAGGTTTGGGTTCATGGCTAATCAGAGAGGCTTGGGATGGAGGTGAGGTTGAGGTCCTAAACTGGTGAGATATTATGGGCTAATGAGGTTATCCTAATAATGAGTTTCCTGGGGCATATTGGGGAATTCAGAGAGGTCCCAAAGTAAACCACCTCAGTGAAAAATCAGAGGATTATTTTGCTTTTTAAACCCCAGTACTCTGGGATAAAGGATACTGGCCTCTTTGCATTTCCTCACATAAAACACCCGAACCTGCATTTTTACTGGCTGTTCTCCATGCCTGAAATTTACTTGTGCTATAGCTCCACTTCCTAGATTCCCAGTCTTCCTTCAAGACTCAACTAAAATTCCTCTTTTTGCAAGAAGCCTTTCTTGGCCTGCCTTAATATTAGTGAGCTTATCTTCATGTTGTTCCATATATAACTTGTTTGTACTAATCGGTTGCATGTTACCTCTTCCTTTCCTCCCTTCCCTTGATATTGGGAGCTCCTTGAGGACAGGGCCTGATTTTGCCTTTTCTTTATAGCTCCAGCACATGGCAAACTATGCCTGGTCCACAGCAAGTACTTAATAAATGCTAATTGTTGACTTGATTTATTGACTTTGAAGATCTTAAATGCCAAGTTTGAATTTATATTTTATCCTGTAGTCATTAGGGAACTATAGAAGTTTCTCAAACAAGAAAGTCATTTGGACAGGAAGAAAAAATTGGCTTCTCTGTGAAAAATGAATGAGAGAGGAAAAAGCCTGGAGGCAAAGAGCCCAGTTAGGGGATAGACTTACATCTGCTCCTGTGTGTCTGTGCTACTTAGAACAGATTATCTCAAGCTAATAAAAAATAAAAGTAAACTGCATATAAGCACACAAAATCAACTGTGCATACACGAGTATGAAAGAATTGTAACTAGACAGAAAATATTCAATGTAAAAAGTATTTTGAACTTTCATTAGATGGTGAACTTCATGCAAGTTAATTTTGAAAGCTAAAAAAAAGTTAATTTGCTTTTAGCTGCATCATAGAAGCCCAGTTATTACATACAAGAGAAGTTACAGTCCTGCTATATTTTGCCCTGACCTGATTATTATCAGTAATAATAAATCTAGGTGATACATTATATGAAGTATGTCAACAACCTGGATCATGTCCAAAGGAGTGACCAGGAGAATAAGTGAACTTGAAGCTGCACTGTGTAACATTCAGAAAAAATAATTGTGAATATTTATCCCCTAAAAGAGAAGACCTGGGTGGGACACAACAGTTGTATTCAATCATTTTAAATCTTGTTATAGTTTAAAAGGTATTAAATTTGTTTTGCTGAGACCCAAATGGCAGAACCTGAGAGAAATTGATAAAGTTAGAAAGGAAAATTCTTGTTTTATATAAGGGGGAAAACCCTTTCCAATAATTAGAGCTATACAAATATGGATTACATAAGATCACTCACTGAAGGTTGTAAAGAGAGAATGGATAACTTCTACTGATAAGGTATTTCCCTACAAGCTCAGTTGAAATAAATGATAATTAAGATGTTTTCCAACTCCAAGATCCTTTGGGATTTCTCTGCCTGTCTCTCTATATCTTTGTCTTTCTCTCAATGTCTCTCTCTCTCTCTCTCTCTCTGTCTCTCTCTCTCTCTCTCTCTCTCTCTCTCTCTCTCTCTCTCTCTCTCTCTCTCTCTCTCTCGATTCTTTGATGTTTCCTAGGGGGAGAATAATTTCCAATGGTTTTCTGATATTCATTACTCACACAAAGTTTCACTCTAGTGAAGATTACTGTTTAGTAAAATAAAAAATTTCAGCTGAAGGCTTTCCCACATTCATTATACTTATGGGGATGCTCTCCAGTGGGATGTCTTTGATGTTGAATAATGTGTATGCTTAGGTTGAAAGCTTTCACATATTAATTATATTGATAGGGTTTCTCTCCAGAGTGAATTCTCTAGTGCCAAATAAATTGTGTGTCCCAGACAAAGATTCTTCCACATTTGTTACATTTATGGAGTTTCCTATCCACTGTGAATTCTCTGGTGTCAAATAAGTGTTCTGTCTCAAAAATTCTTCCACATTCATTACATTTATGGGATTCATCTCCAGTGTGAATTCTCTGATATCAAGTAAGGAGTGACCTATGTCTGAAGGATTTTGCAAAGATGCTATATTTTCAGGGTTCCTCTTATTCACTAATGATAAATAAGGAATAAGCATCTAAAGATTTGTCAATATTAATTTATTACCTTTTTATTTTTGATATGGATTCTCAGTTATTTTAGCAAAGAATGAACCGTAATTAAAGTAAGACCTTGACAAGTTCATAGCATTATATAAATGTTGTCCAGTAGAAATCCTCTAATTCTAAGTAAGGTTTGCGAGTATTATGTAGGTGATGATTTCTCAACCATAAGGAACTATAACACTAGTGTAGAATTGAAATCATAAGTCTTTAAGTCTTTAAAAAAAATCCTACCACATTTCATAAGAGTTAACTATGCTTCAGAGTTCTTTTTATATGTGTCAGACTTTCATATTCTGTTGTAGAAATTCTTGGTTGAGAAATCAGAATTACCTCTACAATTGATCCTTCTACTAAATCTATTACATTAATAGACTCTCCACTTATTAGGAATTTTACTGCTGATTATTGTTACTTGAATATAATGTTTTTTCCTGATATTGCTGCTGCCTTTCAAACTGATATCATATTCCCAGACAAGGCAGCCACTAGAGGGAAGAGCTCTGCTAGCATTTTCAATTCTTTCCTTTCATCAGCAACAATAGTAGAATTGCCATACTTGGACTTCGCTGCCTCTAGACCTAATGTTCTAGAAGTAGAAAGCATTCTAAAAAAGAATTTAGGAAGAGTGTCTACATTTGAAAGGAGTCTCCACTGGATACCAAACATGTATCCAGTAATGATTTAAAACACTCAAGGATCAGTTTTAAATTTCCCAACTAGAAAAATATTGGAAAACATCATGAATTTTGTTGAAAAAAATTATTGATCAAGAAGACAATGGCAACACCTGATCCAAGTACCTGTTTTTTCATCTCTAGAAAATGAAGGACAGTCTTCATACTCATTGAAGTCTTCATCAATGAAAACAGGCAGGATAGCTTTCACAGTTGATTTTTCAACAATGGAATGCCTCTTTGAAATTGTATGGGATATTGAAACATAGAGCAACATGAAATCCTACAGATTCTTCTTAAATAAAATTACTTAGGCATATGACAGAATTCTAATACTCCATGAAGACTTCAGAGATCATATAGGTCAAAAGTGTTCACTAGCACTATGAAAGACATATATTGTTCTTAATAAATAAAGGATTTTCTATTCATGATAAGGTTATTTAAATGCTTTTATTTGTAAATGTCTTACTTCATAAAACCTCAAAAAATTTTGAGTAATACCAATATGAAATAAATGAGGCAAATCATTAATGCAAGAAAAGCGAATTAATGATGAAAAATGCATAGCTGAAATTATGACATACTATGAATAAGCAGCCAGTCAAACTAGTTCTTCAATGTGTGTATCTGATAAATGCTACAAATAGATAAAGATCTTAATATGGAATTGAGAAGGAAAGGAAAATCGGATAGAGAGACTGTCAGGCCTTGAAAAATCCCAAACTACAAATGCACATTTCTTTTTTTCGCTTATTATTTTTAAAAGATTTTGATTTCCACTTTTTTTCTCCCTCTCTGCCCTTACTACCATATTGGAAGGCAGCTAGGTGGTGCAAGACAACAATCAATATGATATAGGTACACATGTACTATCATATTAAACCTATTTCTAAATGTCATGTTGTGGAAAAAAAAAAAAGGCAGAATAAAGGGGGAAAGCCGTGAAAATAGTGTGCTTCAGAAATCTGGATTAAGAGTCTATACTTCTTTCTGTGAATATAGATTGTATATTCAACATGAGTCCTTTAGAATTGTCTTAGATCATATATTTGTTGAGAAGAGTGAAGAGTGTCAAAATAAGTCATCCTCACATTGCTGCCGTTAATTTGTTGAATATTCTCCTGATTCTGCTCATTTCATTCAGTATCAGTTCATGTAAGTATTTCCAGGTTTTTCTGAAATCTGCCTGCTCTTCATTTCTTATAGAACAATATTATTCCATTACATTCATATGCGATAATTTGTTCAGTCATTCCCCAATTAATGGGCATTCTGTCATTTTTCTAATTCTTTGCCACCACAAAACGAAGTACTCTAAATATTTTTGTATATGTGGGTTCTTTTTTATTTTTTATGATTTCTTTAGGAAACAACCCTAGTATATGTATTGCTGAGTTAAAGTGTATGCACAGCAATCTCTTTTCTAATATTTTATTTAAAATATTATATCAATATACATTACAGAGATTGGTCTATAATTTTCTTTCTCTGTTTTGGCCCTTCCTGTTTTAGGTATCACCACCATATGTGTATCATTAAAAAAATTTGATAGGACTTCTTCTCTGTTCATTTTTTCAAATAATTTATACAGTATTGGAATTACCTGTTCTTTAAATGTTTGGTAGAATTCACTTGTAAATCTATCAGGCCCTGGAGATTTTTTTCTTAGGGAGATTAATGCACATTTCTTTAACATCAAAATCCCTTTAATAGTAAATAGTAAATTTAATAGTAAACACCCTCTTACAGGTAAAAGTCAAAAAAGATGATGAAGTTGTAATTAAAATATCAAGCATTAAAATGGCAATTTAAAAATGTGGTATTGTATGACATAAGTAGAATGAAAGCTTGCATCAATAATACACTTAACCAGAAAAGGAGATAGGTTAATTATATACTAACAATGAGAGATAATAGATTGAAAAATTAAATGGCATGCTGGTACTTCTAAGATACAGAAAAATAAACAAGATGGCCAATAAGACATTAGGCAGATTCTATACGGAGGTATTGTACAATTGTTTTTCAATCATGTCTGACTCTTCATGACCCCGTTTGAGATTTTCTTGGTAAAGATACAAAACAAGATGCCATTTTCTTCTACATCTCATTTTACAGATGAGGAAATTGAGGCAAAGATGGTTAAGTGGCTTGCCTAGGGCTACCTGGTTTGTGAATAACTGAAGCCAGATTTGAACTCAGGGAGGTGAGTCATTCTGTCTCCAAGTCTAGCACTCTATCCACTGTACCACTTAGTTGCCTTCCAAAATGGCAGAATAAGGTAAACAGAGAGATAAAACCAGGAGTGGCAAGGTTGAGATTCACATCAGTAAAGGAGGTATTCTCAAACAAATGAAATAGTACATGCCTCAAAAGATTAAAATAAGTCCATTAAATAGTGTGTATGTATATGTATATGTATAATGTATATGTATATGTATATATACACATACTGATTTAGAAAAAGAGGCCACTTAACCTGCTCTCTTTTCTTCAGATTGAAATCATACTAGAAAATTAAAAATCTGAATCAATATCATATCTCAACAAAATAATGAAGGTATTTGAGCCAATTCCCTACTTTTCTATGTGTATGCCTTTCCCCTCTTTCAGTTATTTTCTTTCCCTAAGATGAGCCCCAAAGATTCTGTCCTAGGTCTCTGTGATGATAAAGAAAAATTCCTTATGAATAAGATACCCAGTGGTATCAATGATTTAATATGTTATTCAAACTAGTGTCATTTCCTTTAACCCAGAAAGACTTGTATGAACTGATGCAAATGAAATGAGTAAAACTAAGAAAACGATTTATAGAATACAATACTGTAAAGATAAACAACTTTGAAAGACTTTATAACTGATCAATACTATGACCAATCGTAAGGCCAATGGACTCATTATGAAACATGTTATCCACATTTAGATTGAAAGGTAATGAACTCACAGTGCAGATTGAAGCCCCATTTTTTTTTAATAACATAGGAATTTAATTTGCTTGATTTTATTTTTGTGATGGAAAAGAATTTCTCCTTTCTCATTGGGTAGGCAAGGCAAAGGTGGGAATTAATGAATTTGGGAACTGAAAATAAAATAAAATTGAATTTTATAAAAGGGAATATTTATAGATTCAAATCAAAGGAATGATCTAGTCCTACACCCAATTAACAATAGCATAATATAATCCAATAGTCTTCAAAGTGTGGTCTGGGAATCCCTGGAGATTCCCAAGACCTTTGCAAGGGACCAAGAGGTCAAAACGTTTTTATGAAAATACTATGATGTTTTAATTTCTAATAAAGTAAACATCAATAAATATAACTCATAAACAAAAGATCATTCAGAGTCCTCAATAATGTTTAAGGAAGAGAGGAAGGAAATAATCCTTTGTTAAGCATCTACTGTGCTAGGCATTTTACAAATGTTAATCTGATTCTCACAATAATTTTGGGAGATAGGTGCTATTATTATCCCCATTTTACAGATGAGATAACTGAAGCAGATACAAGTTAAGTGTTTTGCCCAGGGTCAAATAGCTAGTAAATGTCTGACACCAGATTTGAACTCAGAAAGATGAGTATTCCTAACTTCAGATATGATGCCATCTATTTGCCCAGAGATTATAGAACACCTTACTCTTGGAAGGTGCTTAATCAACGTTTGTTAGTTTGATTGATTGACTAATACAACATTCCCTTGATCTACCAGTATAATAACAGTTTCAAAATATCATAGACTCCTGGGATGCCTCTTACACATACAGAGTAGGTTCCTAGAATAGACTACCCTAGTTTCAAGGATTGCAAAGCATTCAGACCTACTAAAAAACGTCAGCCAGTGTGTTCACCTTTATGAGTGAACTAGTAAAGAGAATTAATCCAGAGCAAAGGCACTTAAGGAAATGGTATAGCAAGAAAATTATTAATAGAGTATTTTCTATGTGAAATAAAGACGTGTACCATCAGTGGGAAAATGGGATATGCACAAAGAATGTGTGGAAATGCACATGTATAGTAATAAATATGTGTAGCTAGTGCAAACAGGTGGAGAATGGATAGATATGGGGAAAATATGAATACATAAAAAGTACAGGGAAATACTTCTAATTCAATAGGACACTGAAGATATTGTTTCATTTCTGTACCTTTATTCCCAGCATCTAACACAGAGTCTTACACATAGTAAGCACTCCGTAAATACTTGATTGAATGATTGATGTTATAATGTTGTTCTCTGTAAACTTACTTCCCACTGGTCTGCAGCAGTCACAAAATCTCCACACACTGTTGAGTCTATTTCTGTGAGACAGAGCTCTGTGGGACTTGTAATTTTTCAGAACACTTATCTATTAGACATGTAAATGCTTGCCAGATGTTGCCATTGTTGGCTGGTTGCAGGTATGGATCCATACTGTATGCAGTCAAGATACTTCTGTCTGATGTAGTAAGCTTTTTTGCCTACCGTGATATCTCCTTTTGAGGAGAGTGGACTCTGTTATGCTCATTTATATTTAAAGCTAAAGCTTTTTATAGCTCATTCAGAAAAACAGCAGCCCTTAAGGCATAGCCATTATACTTGCAAAAGTGCTTTCTAGGAAAAAAAAATCTTCCTGGTTTTTTTCCCTCAAGGTCTAGGTTGCCTATTCTTTCAGACTCTTGGATGGATCAGCTTTTCTTCTCCAGTAGTACATATATACATACATATACACACATACATACATGTGTGTATAAATAGATATATCCAAATATATAGCCATATATATCTGCATTCATACAGATAGACAGATATACATCTAGCCACAAATACCATACTCTTTAAAATACTAAGCAGGTTGCTTCCCATCTAGCTTTTCTAGTCGCTTAATCTGTTTTTTGAACCAGACTTCCTAGTCCCAAAGGCTCGGGTGTCTCCAGTCAGACACCTTTCTGGAACTTGGATAGGAATTTTTTATGCCACCCTATTTGTTTCTGATGACTAATCTGCCTTCACAGTAAAAGTTTCCCTTCTAAAAAACTGAGTCCCAGTTTATCAGTTCCAATTCTCTATCCTCTACTTGCTCTTCAACACATATAATAGGAATAAAGAGTGTATGAAAATAGAAAAAAACAAAACAAAACAAACAAAAAAACTATCCACTAGAAGTTATCTTGCCCCTGTCTAGCCACATTTCTGACTTTATTATGACTTTGTGACCAGTAAAATTTTCAGGTTTTAAGTTCCTTTATAAAAGGAAATGATGTTAGACTGGCAAGACCTGTTTTTGGTAAAAGTAAAAAAAATTCTGTATGATCACCATTAACCATCCTTACAATAATATATCCAGCATTTCTGATCAGTTTAGACTGGTAAAACACGTTAGAAAGCTGGTCCTAGTCCTTTTTATACATGAGGAAATTAAAACCTAGAAAGAGTAAGAGAATTGACTTCGTTTGTAAATGGAAGAGCCAGGAGTCATAATCCTTAGTGATCCTAAATAAGCACTTTCTGACAGTGTCTTTTTTTCCACTGAGGCGATCTATCTAATGGCTCCTGAGTAGAGCTTAACAGGGGAGCATGGGTGGTGTCCATGGTGCTGATTGGACTCAGGAGCAAGGTGGAGGAAGTTAATTGAGGTGCAAATCGCAGAGAAGTCTTGTAACCACAACACAATACTAGGAATCACATAAACAAGGTCAACAGAATCAAAAGAACTGGAGGCAGAAGACACTGACAAAGATAGTTGCTAAATTAGGTCCTGGAAGGTGGCTGGTTAAGAGGGAAAGTCTTAGTTTTAGCAGTTAGTGTCAGGAGATCAGAGAAACATTAACTGGGCAAACCATAGGGATTCAGTTTCTTATGCTCAAAAGCTATACAAACATATGTGAATGGTAATGAAATAACATGGAAACTGCTAAGGTTTCTTGGAGTTCAGGGAGAATTCTGGGAAGTTGGAAGGGTAGGTCAGTCATTTTCAAGTTTTCCAGATTTCTCCACAAAGAGAACAAATGTGTGCCTCAGAGTGAACATGGACTGATGAAAGATCTAAGAGACTTGGGGCTCAACAAGCATCCTCCTGATACAACCCATGAAGACCCCAAAAAAAACCCAGACTGGGGATTAATCAGTGTGATGATGACCCTTCCAGCTAGCTCAGGAAAAAAACAAGTGGGAACCTCTAGAGCTAGCTGGATTTAGTTGGAGCCTCAGCAAAAACCACAGAAACTTTCACCTCCTGGACAGCATGTGGAGTCCAGGGTTTGAGTCTGGAAAGACTTAGGAAACTCCAGCTGATTAGTAATTCTAGACCCAGCTGTGCAGAAGGGACATTACCCTGAGGGAGAAGGAATCAGAACATCTTATGAGGCAGTGGAGCAGGGTCACTGCTGGCTTCAGGTACTTGCAGGAGCAGGTAGCTTTTGATTTGGTATTCCAGGTCAGAGGGAAGGGCTGAAGTTAATCTAGAGGCACCATCTCTTCAACCCATGAAGTGCTTATATACTAATATTTGTCTTTAAAAAAATGAACCAGGAAGGAAAAAAGCACCCAAACATAGAAACTTACTATTGGAACAAGGAAGATCAAGTTCATCTTCAGAGAAAGATGTAAAAAAAACTTTCACCAAAGCAAAAAACACCTTCTATCCCAAAGACTAATGTGAAATGGCTTCCTTTCCAGAGAAAATTTGTAGAACTCAAAAAAAACCTTAAAAACCAAATAAAAGACATTGAGGAAAAACTAAAAAATCCAAGAAAAATGAAAATTATAAAAATAGTTAATCTATTAGAAAAGAAGATATAGAGTCTCAAAGACAAAAGAACTGGGCAAGGGAATGCCAATGAAGCTATAAGAGATCAAGAAATAACAAAATGATATAAAGAATGAAAAAATAGAACAAAATGTGAAACATAAGAAAACTTAATCTGGATAACAGATCAAAAAGAGAAAATATAAGAATAATTGGACTACCTGAAAGCTGTGACCAAAAAAAGAACCTTGACACAATAATGCAAGAAATTATCCAAGAAAATTGTCCTACAGTGATAGAACAGGAAAAGAAAATGGAAATAGAAAAAAATGTACCAATTATCACTTTAAAAGATTCTTTGTGGAAAACACATAGGAAAATTATTGCCAAATTTTGAAGCCCCCAAATCAAAGAGAAAATTTTGTTTAAAAAAAAACAAGAAAAAAATAATTCAAATATGCTGGAGCTACAATTAGAATTGTATAGGCTTTAGCAGCAGCTACAATAAAAGACCATAAGTCTGGAATTATATCGACTGAGAATCAAAAGAACTAGGCCTATGGTCAGAAATATCATGTTTAGCAAAATTATCCATAATATTGAATGAAAAAATGGACATTCAGTAAACTTGCAGCTTTTCAGGACTTTCTATCAAATAAACCCAAACTTAATAGAAAATTTTACATATAAAAGCCAATATCAAAGATCAATTTCAAGGAATTTAACATAGATAAATTGTTTATGTTTTTTACATGAAAATATATAGCATATGTTGTAGATTGACATCAGCAATAGAGTAACTCAAAAAAAGATTGAGGCAGAATTAAGGTAAAAAATAATAATTATGTTTTACAAATGAGATGCAGAAGAAGATTAGATACAGAGGCATTAGAGGAGTTCTGAAAACCAATTCACATCAGTAATGGGTTAAATAGGCAACAATACCTATATACCATTAAGGTTTTGTACCATCCAAAATCTATAAAGAAATAAGGGGGGAGAGATGGATGGAGGAGGAAGCATAAGGTGGGGGGGGGAAGATAAGGGAGGGATCCATGGCAGGAGATTAATACTAAAGTAAATTAAGGAACAGAATTAAAGTAAAGAATTAGCAGGTATAGGAAAGATGGGGGAGGGGGAAAGGAGTGTGTGTATGTATATATCTGTATATGTATACATAAATATATCCTTGCCTAACTGTAACCTGCTTGGGAGAAGTAGGAGGGGAATGAAAGGAGGCAAAAAAGAATAAAATTTTTTTAAGTGCACAGCAAGAACAAAAGAACAACCTACAAGGAAGTAAAGAAAAGATGGATACTCATGAATATAATTTTTTCTTTTATTATATACCCTTTCTTGAGCTGGTTATTTTTTGTTATATATTTTGAATTCTTCCTGATGTTCTGCTGAGCACATGACAATATTTTGTTTTATTTTGTTTTGTATTCCTTTTCTATTTTTTATTCTTTTTTAAATAAAATAAATAAAAATTTTAAAAACCTTAAAGATCTATAAAAATGTTTTGTTGGTGTTGTTTGGTAATGTCTTACTCTTCATGTTTTGCCATTTCCTTCTCCAGATCATTTTATGGAAGGGGAAACTGAAGCAAATAGGGTGAAGTGAATTACCCATTAGTGGTATTTGAAAACTATTTAATGTCTGAGGCCAGATTTGAATTCGGGAAAATGAGTCTTCGTGGCTCCAGGCCTAGCACTTTCTCCACTACACCATCTAGCTACTAATATAGAAAACTAGTTATTATGATTTTTATTATTCATCTGAGTTCATTCACTCATTTGCTCAAATTCTGGCCAACTATGAATTCCTGTTTCTGGCATTGACTTCATTAATTCATTAAGATTTATGGGGCAGCAGACATATTCTTCTTACTGTAATACATGCAATTCTTTCTTTCATATAGAGTCTGTTAGCGTCCCAGAAGATTAAAATGACTCGTTCAAAGTCACAAGATATAATATCAGCAGATTTCACAGAGTTGTAAGGCAAATATAGAAATATAATCCTTCTAAGACAAGGGAAGGAAACTTGTAGGTCAAGTTATCAACAAGATGAAAAACTAAACATTTTCTCTTATGTTTAGTTAGTACTAAACCTTTCCAAAACAGGAATTATACATGAGAGAGAAAGCAATTTCAGCTGTCTTCATGGTCTTGCACACCAAGAACCCGAACAAGGCAAAAAACAAGATTTTTAAAAATGAACTAAGCTGAGAAGAATCCTTAACTTCAAATGTTCTTACTTAACATGTCTACCCCAAAGCACACCATAATGCCTACAATAGATTTCAATTCAGCACCCTTACTATTCTTCCCAATTCCCACAGAGATTAAAACAGAGGAAGGTTGCAGATAATGCCATAATAGCAAAGCAGCACTTTGTGCTTTAAAAAAAAAGTGAAACCAGAGAATGTAGGAGAGTAGGATACATGTGTAACTGTGTGACATGGAGGAGAGACCAGAATCCATCTGGAAGAAGTTCTATCCATCCAGGAGCCACTTGGAACAGAAATAAAGGTTAGTGAATTATAAATTGTCTACTGTGGAAGAAACTGAGATACTCTAAGGTCCAGACCTAGGGCAACTGCCATCAAAGGGAGTCAGAAAGTCAGCAATAGAGAAAAATAAAGAAAACTAACATTTCCTAGGAAGCCAGAAGACAATTTCATTAAAGATCTTTTGCTTAAGTATATAAAAAACAGCAATGATATTAATAGCAAAAGGAAATATGAACTTCCAATCAGGTAGAAAGTTTAAGCAATTGTGAATATATAGAAAAACAAAGGAAAATTAATCAACACTTAATGAGAACTTCCAAGAAAGCATGGAATCACATCATTCTATTCTTGCATAGTTTAAGAGTATTTAAAATTTCTGAACAGCAGAAATCCACTGGCAGAATAGAAAAAATTTGATTCCACAGTGATAATTTTCACCAAAGAAACAAAAGAGAAGATAACTGATTAGGAATGAAGATACACAGAAACAAAGGACAATCTGAAAGAAGAGAGCAAAAACCAATAACATTAAAAGACAATATTACTTCCATATATAACAAACAATGGTGTTGAAGACAGGATGCAAAGTAACAATTTAAGGATTATAAGGCACCCAGAAGAACATGAAAAGTCAAAAAATCTGAATGCAAGAAATAAAGCAAGAAAATTTCTCAAATTCCAAACATTGGACACAAAGTACCAATTGAAAAAATTCATAGATCATGTCTAGGGGAAAAAAAAGAATCCATACTACAAACTCCAAGAAATAATGGTTAAATTTTTAAAAAAATAATTATAACTTTTTATTGATAGTACATATGTATGGGTAATTTTTTACAACATTATCCCTCGCACTCACTTTTGTTTCAATTTTTCCCTTACCTCCTTCCACCCCTCCCCTAGATGCCAAGCAGTCTTATACATGTTAAATATGTTACAGTATATCCTAGATACAATGTATGTGTGCAGAACTGAACAGTTCTCTTGTTGCACAGGAAGAATTGGATTCAGAAGGTAAAAATAACCTGGGAAGAAAAACAAAAATGCAAACAGTTTAAACTCATTTCCCAGTATTCCTTCTCTGGGTGTAGATGATTCTGTCCATCATTGATCAGTTGGAACTGAATTAGATCTTCTCTTTGTCGGAGAAATCCGTTTCCATCAGAATACATTCTCATATAGTATTGTTGTTGACGTGTATAATGATTTCCTGGTTCTGCTCATTTCGCTCAGCATTAGTTCATGTAAGTCTCTCCAAGCTTCTCTTATTCATCCTGCTGGTCATTTTTTAACAGAATAATAATGTTCCATTACATTCATATACCACAATTTACCCAATCATTCTCCAATTGATGGACATCCATTCATTTTCCAGTTTCTAGACACTACAAAAAGAGCTGCCACAAACATTTTGGCACATTCAGGTCCTTTTCCCTTCTTTAGTATTTCTTTGGGATATAAGCCCAGTAGTAACACTACTGGATCAAAGAGTATACACAGTTTGATAACTTTTGGGGCATAATTCCAAATTGCTCTCCAGAATGGCTGGATGTATTCACAATTACATCAACAATGTATCAGTATCCCAGTTTTCCCACATAAACAAGATTTTTAAAAATGAACTAAGCTGAGAAGAATCCTTAACCTCAAATGTTCTTATTAACATGTTTACCCCAAAGCACACCATAATGCCTACAATAGATTTCAATTCAGCACCCTTACTATTCTTCCTTCCAACATTCCACATTATCTTTCATTCTAGCCAATCTGACAGGTGTGTAGTGGTATCTCAGAATTGTCTTAATTTGCATTTCTCTGATTAATAATGACTTGGAGCATTTTTTCATATGGCTAGAAATAGTTTCAATGTCATCATCTGAAAATTGTCTGTTCATATCCTTAGATCATTTATCAATTGAAGAATGGCTTGATTTCTTATAAATTAGAGTCAATTCTCTATATATTTTTGAAATGAGGCCTTTTTCAGAACCTTTAACTGTAATTTTTTTTTTGTTTTCCCAGTTTGTTGCTTCCCTTCTAATTTTGTTTGCATTAGTTTTGTTTGTACAAAGGCCTTTTAATTTGAGGTAATCAAAATTTTCTATTTTGTGATCAATAATGCTCTCTAGTTTTTCCTTTGGTCATAAATTCCTTCCTCCTCCACAAATCTGAGAGATAAACTATCCAATGTTCCTCTAGTTTATTTATGATCTCATTATTTATGCTTAAATCATGGACCCATTTTGTTCTTGTCTTGGTGTATGGTGTTAAGTGTCTATGCCTAATTTCTGCCATAATAATTTCCAGTTTTCCCAGCAGTTTTTGTCAAATAATGAATTCTTTTCCCCAAAGTTGGGATCTTTGAATTTGTCAAACACTAGATTGCTATAGTTGTTGACTATTTTGTCTTGTGAACCTAACCTATTCCATTGATTGACTAATCTATTTCTTAGCCAATACCAAATGGTTTTGGTGACTGCTTCTTTATAATATAGTTTTAGATCAGGTACAGCAAGGCCACCTTCATTTGATTTTTTTTCATTGATTCCTTGAGAGTCTCGACTTTTTATTGTTCTATATGAATTTTGTTGTTATTTTTTCTAGATCATTAAAATATTTTCTTGGAAGTCTGATTGGTATAGCACTAAATAAATAGATTAGTTTAGGGAGTATTGTCATCTTTATTATGTTCGCTTGGTCTATCCAAGAGCACTTAATATTTTTCCAATTATTTAAATCTGACTTTATTTGTGTGGAAAGTGTTTTATAATTTTGCTCATATAATTCCTGACTTTCCTTTGGTAGATAGATTCCCAAATATTTTATGCTATCGACAGTTATTTTGAATGGAATGTCTCTTTGTATTTCTTGCTGTTGGATTTTGTTGGTGATGTATAAAAATGCTAAGCATTTATGTGGATTTATTTTGTATCCTGCAACTTTACTAAAGTTGTGAATTATTTCTAATAGCTTTTTAGTAGAATCTCTGGGGTTCTCTTCATCTGGGGGATGAAGTGTAACATCATATCATGAGCAAAGAGTGATAATTTGGTTTCCTCATTACCTACTCTAATTCCTTTAATCTCTTTCTCGACTCTTATTACTGAGGTTAGCATTTCCAATACGATATTAAATAAAATAGTTGGCAACCTTATTTCACTTCTGATCTTACTAGGAAAGGTTCCAGTTTTTCCCCAATATATATGATGCTTACTGACAGTTTTAAATATATGCTCCTGACTATTTTAAGGAAAAGCCCATTTATTCTTATCCTCTCAAGTGTTTTTATTAGGAATGGATGTTGGATTTTATTAAATGCTTTTTCTGCATCTGTTGAGATGATCATATGGTTTTTTTTTTAATTTGGTTATTGATATAGTCAATTATGCTAATAGTTTTCCTAATATTGAGCCATCCCTGGATTCCTGGTATAAATCCTACTTGGTCATACTGTATTATCCTGGGGATGATTTTCTGTAGTCTTTTTGCTAATATCTTATTTAAGATTTTAGCACCAATATTCATTAGGGAGATTGGTCTATAATTTTCTTTCTCTGTTTTCAACCTATCTGGTTTAGGTATCAGTACCATGTCTGTGTCATAAAAGGAATTTGGTAGATCTCCTTCAATCCCTATTTTTTCAAATAGTTTATATAGCATTGGAATTAATTGTTCTTTAAATGTTTAGTAGAATTCACATGTAAATCCATCTGGCCCTGGGGATTTTTTCTTAGGGAACTGGCTAATAGCTTGTTCTATTTCTTTTTCTAAAATGGGACTGTTTAAACAATTTACTTCTTTCTCTGTTAATCTGGGCAAGCTATATTTTTGAAGGTATTCTTCTATTTCATTTAAGTTATCGAATTTATTGGCATAACATTGGGCAAAGTAATTCCTAATTATTGCTCTAATTTTCTCTTCATTAGTGATGAGTTCTCCCTTTTCATTTTTAAGACTAACAGTTTGATTTTCCTCTTTCCTTTTTTAAATCAAATTTACTAAGGCTTTGTCTATTTTGTTGGTTTTTTCATAAAACCAACTCTTAGTTTCATTAATTAATTCAATAGTTTTTTTTTTTACTTTCAATTTTATTGATCTCTCCTTTTAGTTTTAGAATTTCAAGTTTAGTGTTTGACTGGGTGGGGTTTAATTTGTTCGTATTTTAAAAATTAAAAAAAAATAAATTTAAAAAAATTTTTTAAAGAAAAAAAAAGAGAAATTTAATTATAAGCAGCAAACCTCAAAAAAAAAATTGTTCCTATTCTAGCATTTTTAGTTGCAAGCCCAATTCATTGACCTTCTCTTTTTCTATTTTATGCAAATAGACCTCTAGAGATATGAAATTTCCCCTTATTACTGCTTTGGCTGCATCCCACACATTTTGGTATGATGTCTCATTATTGTCATTTTCTTGGGTGAAGTTATTAATTATGTCTATGATTTGCTGTTTCATCCAATCATTCTTTAGTATGAGATTATTTAGTTTCCAATTATTTTTTGGTCTGTTTCCCCCTGGCTTTTTATTGAATGTAATTTTCATTGCATCATGATCTGAAAAGGATGCGTTTACTATTTCTGCCTTACTGCATTTGAGTTTGAGGTTTTTATGTCCTAATATATGGTCAGTTTTTGTATAGATTCCATGAACTGCTGAGAAGAAAGTGTACTCCTTTCTGTCTCCATTTAGTTTTCTCCAAAGATCTATCATATCTAACTTTTCTAGTATCCTATTTACCTCTTCGACTTCTTTCTTATTTATTTTGTGGTTTGATTTATCTAATTCTGAGTGCAAGGTTGAGATCTCCCACTATTATACTTTTGCTGTCTATTTCTTCTTACAGCTCTCTTAATTTCTCTTTTAAGAATTTAGATGCTACACCACTTGGTGCATATATGTTTAATGTTGATATTGCTTCATATCTGTGCTACCCTTTAGCAAGATATAGTGCCCTTCCTTATCTCTTGTAATTAGATCAATTTTTGCTTTTGCTTAATATGAGATGAGGATAGCTACACCTGCTTTTTTGACTTCACTGGAAGCATAGTAGATTCTGCTCCAAACTTTTACCTTTACTCTGTATGTATCACCCTGCTTCAAGTATATTTCCTGTAAACAACATATTGTAGGATTCTGGCTTTTAATCTAGTCTGTTAACCACTTCCTCTTTTGGGGGAGTTTACCCAATTCACATTTATGGTTAAAATTACCAATTCTGTATTACTTGCCATCTTGTTAACCCTTGCTTATGCTTTTTTTCCTTTCCTACCCCCTTACTCCTCTTCCCAATATTAAATTTGTGAGCATCACTTGATTCTCACAGGCCTCCCTTTTTAGTATTCCTGCTACTCTTTGTGAGATGTAATATCCCCATTTAACCCTTTTTCTGGTACAATTTTTTTTCACCTCTAGTTTCTAGAGCAAATTATACATGTGTTCTTTATAAATCTTTATAGCAGAAATATAGTTCCCAAGATTTCTTTTTACATTTTTAGGTATCTCTTGAGTTCTATATTTGAAGATCAAACTTTTTGTTTAGTTCTGTTTTTTTTTTTCCATCAGAAATAGATGAAATTCATTTGTTTCATTGAATGTCCATCTTCTTTGCTGGAAAAAAATGCTCATTTTGGCTGGGTAAGTTTTTTTTGGCTGCATACTAAATTCTTTAGTTTTTCGGAATATCAGATTCCAGGCCCTCCGATCCTTTAATGTGGATACTGCTAGATCCTGGCTAATCCTTATTGTGGCTCCTCTATATTTGAATTGATTTTTTCTAGCAGCTTGTGATATTTTTTCTTTGATTTGATAGCTCTGGAATTTAGCTACTATATTTCTTGGAGTTTTGATTTTAGAGTCCCTTTCAGTAGGTGATTGATGAATTCTTTCAATTTCTATTTTGCCCTCTGTTTCTATAACTTCTGGGCAATTCTTTTTGATAATTTCCTGGAAAATAGTGTCCAGGCTCTTTTTTTCCATCATATTTTTCAGAGAGTCCAATAATTCTCAGATTGTTTCTCCTAGATCTATTTTCCAGGTCTGTTGTTTTCCCAAGAAGGTATATGACATTTTTTCCCATTGTTTCATTTTTTTTATTTTGTTTGACTGATTATTGGTGATCCTCGAGTCATTCAATTGCATTTGTTTGATTCTGATTTTCAAAGAATTATTTTCTTCACAGACTTTTTTATATCTTTTTCTAATTGTCCAATTGAGTTTTTAAGTGAGTTGCTTTGTTCTATGAATTTTTTTTCCATTTTGCCAAATTTTGTTTTTTAGAGAGCCATTTTCTTTTTCCAATTCACTAATTCTGGTTTTCAAGGATTTGATTTCTTTATCCACTCTATCTTCAAATGAGTGGGATGACTTATCCAAACTCTCTTGCCAAGCTTTCCTTTCCTTTTTCCATTTTTCTTCTAGCTCTCTAGTGAGAGCCTTTTAAATTTCTTCTATGAGAGTCTTGTCTGTTGAGGACCAGATCATCTCACTCTTTGGGGATTCATCTGGAGACAGTCTATTTTTAGTTCTTCTCAGGGTTTAAAGCCTACTCTCTATTCATATAGAAGCTATCAATAGTTAGAATCCATTTAAATTGTTTGCTTATTTTGTCAGAAAAGAATCAAAGAAGACAAACTAGCAAAAAAAACAAATGCAGTCTGCTTTTTTTTTGGGGGGGGGGGTGACTGGATGGTATTACTGAGCTTCTTCTACAGACTGGAGGAGGGAGAGCAGCAGTGAGTTACTAGCAGGACAGCAATGGCTGCGCTGCATCTGCACTCTGAGACTCTGAGAGTGTGCTGAGACACTCTGGGTGGGTGTGACCAGGTCCCCAGAAACCCTAGCTTTTCAGGGTTATAGTCTTTACCCCCTGTGTCTATAGCTTCTATGCTAGTCTACTGGCTTGCTGCCAAGACAGAATAGCCACATTGTGGTAAAGTTCTTTCCCCAGAAATGGCTGAGATCACACCCCACCCCTCCTCTGCTCTGCTAAGTGTGAGCTGCCTGCAGTGCTCTTGCTGCTGCTGCCTGCCCTCAACCTGTGCCTGGTCTAACTATCCTCGTCCTCAAGCAAAAACAGACCTTTTCTGGCTAATTTCAAGGATGTCTTCTGTTGGTAATTATTTGTTGGCTTTTTCTTCCAGTCAAGCATTAATTCCAAAGCTTGTCATGAAATAAACTCTGAGAGCAAAGACAGAGATTAAGTAGATGTGTGTGTCCTCTCTACCATCTTGGCTGGAAGTCGAAATAGTGCTTAAATTTAACAATTTCAATGATGACCACAAATTTTGCAAGCAACCAGTAGAGTTTCTAATATAAAGAGAAGAAAATATAAACAATACAAAACTTCTGCATCCAACACAAACTACATGAAAGAATAAAATGTATTCTTTTAAAAATAATAATTTTTATTTTCAATTCCAGATTTTCTTCATCCCTCCACTTCTCTACTCACTGAAGACAAGAAATACAGTCCCAATATACATGAAGTCATGCAAAATATTTCCACATTAGTCATGGGCCAGGATGGGAGGAACAAAAAAAATATAGAAAAAAAAATGCTTGAAACTATGCTATTTGGAGCTATATAGCATTTTTTTCACTCTGAGTTCTTTCATACTGTCATAGATCATTACGTTGATCATGAGTAGCTAAATATTTCACAATTGAGCATCATTAAAATACAGTATTCTTCCAGTTTTACTCCATTTTTTTTATCAATTCATATATCTTCCTAGATTTTCCTCAAACTATCTTCAACTTCTTATAGCACATGATTATTTCATCACAATCATATATCACAACTTATCCAGCTATTCCCCAATTGATGGGTATCCCCTCAGTTTTCAATTCTCTTCCTTCACAAAAAAGCAGCTATAAATATTTTTGTATATGTGCTCTTTTTCTTTTTATTCTGTCTCTTCTATAAGAAGTATTTCTGGATCAAAAGGTATGCATAGTTTTATAACCCTTTGGGCACAATTCTAAATTGTTCTCTAAAATAGTTGGATCATTCATGTAGTTCTACCAACATTAATGAATCCAAAGAAGCCAACGTTGTAATCGTGCTATCAGACAACGAAAAAATAAAAAACATTCAAGACACAAGAAGAATTTTTTAAAATTACATTATACTGAAAGGAACCATGAGCAACAAATTAAAAACAAAAATAAATTTAAATTCCTTAGCATCTAATCTTATAAAAAATTTAATTAAAATATAAGAAGATATAATGAGTAACACAATTATAACAGGAGATATATATATATGCCCCTCTCTCAATTTGGGATAAGTCTAAATAGAAAGAGAAACAAATGTAACATTGAACAAAATGATGAAGAAATTAGAGCTTTAAAAACTTTACAACATCTTCTAAATGGTATTGCTAAAGAACATGTCCATTTCTCAGCACCATATGGAATTTTTACCAAAATCAGCCATGTATTAGGACACAATCATTTGAAAAAATGAAATATATATGATAAACATGCCTTTTATAAACCATAACACAATAAAAAATAGTAATTGATTCAAGGAGCACAAATAAAAGATAGAGACTTATTAATGAAGCCCTAAATAATGAGTGGGTTGAAGAACAAATCACAGAAACAATAAATAATTATACAGGGGGAAAATGATAATGAATTAACATACCAAATTTCTGAGATGAAGCTGAAGCAGTCATCTGGGGAAAAATAATATTTCAATAACGATATATTAGCAAAATAGAAAAAGAGAAAATTAATGAACTGAAAATAAATTTTTAAAATTAGAAAACAAACAAACTTAAAATGAACATGAAAGAGGAGATATTACAAACTAAGTCAACAGAAGAGAACTAGAAATCAAAATAAACTATAGAATTGAAAAATAAAATTAAAAGGTGATTTGTAAAGGGCTGAATCTCTGAGCAGATGCCCTTGGATAACCAAGAATTTCAGGCTAATTACCAATTAGACAATACTCTATTAGCATTTGCTTGGAAAACGGCCCACCCTACCATTCTGTGTTGGCTCTATCTGTTGGCCTATAGAGAGATGCAGAGGAGGGAAAAAAGAGTGGAGTAGGACTAGTGAGGTGACTCTGGGCAGTAGAAGAAAGAGGAGATTCCTGTGTCCAGGCTCTCTCTTCTCTTTTTGACAAAGAATAAAGATCAAGGACTTTTTAAAAAAAATACTATTAGTAGTTACTTTAAATGGAATGTCTCATTGTAACTCTAACTGTTGGATTTTGATGGTGATATATAAGAATGCTGATGACTTATGTGGGTTTATTTTATATCCTGCAACTTTGCTAAAGGTGTGGATTATTTCTAATAACTTTTTAATAGAATCTCTGGGGTTCTCTAAATATACCATGATATCATCAGCAAAGAGTTATAATTTGGTTTCCTCATTGCCTACTCTAATTCCTTTAATCTCTTTCTCAACTCTTATTGCCAAAGCTAGCATTTCTAATACAATATTGAATAGTAACAGTGATAGTGGGCAACCTTGTTTCATTCCTGATCTTATTGGGAATGGTTGCAGTTTGTCCCCATTACATATGATGTTTAATGATGATTTTAAATAGATGATACTGATTATTTTAAGGAAAAGCCCATTTTTTTCCTATATGCTCAAGTGTTTTTAATAGGAATGGATGTTGGATTTTATCAAATGTTTTTTCTGCATCTATTGAGATAAGATCAAGGAATTTTGCTAATTCTGACTCCAGCTGATTTTAAAGTATCCAGGGTGCTACTACAGTCATCAGATGGTTCTTTGAAAAGATTAATAAAATTTACAAATCTGATTGAAATTTTTAAAAAATCAAACAAAATAGCAAAAAAATCAGTTGAACACAAACTGAAGGAATGAAAGAACTAATCAGAATCTATTATGCACAATCATATGCTATTTAAAAAAACTAAAAGAAAAAACCTAAATAGATCAGTAGTAATACCTTCAGAAATATAAAATGCCCAAACAGAAAACCAAAAAGAGATTTTTAAATAATTTATTCTCAGAAAAAGAAATAAAACTTGCGCTAAAAGAAGTGTGAATGAAAATATTTCTGGTTCTGATGAATTAGAATTATTATTTCATACTTTTAAAGGCCAATTAGTATCCAAACTACCAAAAATTGAGCAAGAAAGTACCTTACCAGATTCCTTTTATGAGACAATATGGTCTTATTACTTAAATGAAGGATAAAATACAGGAGAACAAAAGGCCAATATGATTAATGAATAATAATTCAGAAATTTTAAATTAAACTCCATCAAGCAGAGTACAGAGATTTATTTAAGAAATCACTTATTATGACAAACTTGAATTTATACCAAGGATTCAAGAATGATTCAACATTTGGAAACAATTTACATAATTAGTAATATTAAAAAACAGCCCAAACCACATGATTATCTTAATAGATGTGAGAAAAGCCTTTGACAAAACACATCAATGTATATTCTTCTTTTAAACTACAAAGTGTAGATGGAATTTTTTATATATAAAAAATATCTCCGTAACATCCCATAGGGATACACTTGAGCGTTTTTCAGTAAATAAAAGAGTTAAGCAAGGTCACTTTGCCCATTCTTCTTTGATATAGTTCTGGAAATGCTATCTATATCAATAAAACAAAAGAAAAATTCAAGACACAAAAATAGGTAAAATGGAGATAAAAACCATTTCTATTTGTTGATGATAGGAAGGTTTACTTGGGAAATCCTAAGGAATCAGAAAAGATTAATTGAGGCCATTAATAGCTTTAAAATTGCAGGCCTCAAAATAAACTCAAAAAATCAACTGTATTTGCAAATATTTATATCCAAAAGCAATACTAGGAAAGGGTATTTTATTCCAAATAACAACAAAATGCACTAAGTATCCTGGGATCAATCTATCCTTGAAGAAATATAGAATAACTTAAATAACTAGAGAAATATTCAGTGTTCAGAGCTTGGCTGGACCAATGTAATAAAAATGATAATACTACTAAAGTTAATCTACACTTTTAATACCATCACACTGTTGGGGCAGGGGGAGAATATCTTATAGAACTTAATAAAATAACAGTATAATTAATTTGGAAAACAAAAGATTTAGAATATCAAAGAGAAATTGTGAAAAAAGGTGAGGAGGAAGGGGAATTAGCACTTCCCATCTTCAACTATATGATAAAGCAGCAGTTATCAAAGCCATCTGGTATTAGTTAAAAAAATAGAAGCAAATTAATGAAACAGATTAGATAAAGGAAAATCAGAGACAATAGAACTCAATAACACAGTGTCCATTAAACCAGAAAAACATAAATTATTTTAGAAATAACTCTCTATTTGATAAAAACTGCTAGGAAAAATTGAAAACAGTCTAGAAGAAATTAGACTCAGCCCAGCACTTTATACTATTTTATTCAACCTGCACCAATGGATACATTATTTTTAAAAATTAAAGGAGAAACAAATCATACAATCCTCATAAGCTTTCAGCAGAATGAGGCAGTTACCTGTGATAGAATGGTAATGTTGATTAATGAAATGTTTCCATATAAACAAAATTAATATGCTTAAATAAGAAAGGAAGTGGTCAAATGGATAAAACAATCTTTGACTTGAATTCTTAGTGAATTCTTTACATATTTTAGAAATGAGGCCTTTATCAGAACCTTGAATGCAAAAATGTTTTCCCACTTTATTGCTGTCCTTTTAATTTTGTCTACATTAGTATTATTTGTACAACAACTTTTAGACTTATTGTAATCAAAATTATCTATTTTGTGATCCATAATGATCTCCAGTTCTTCTTTAGTCACAAATTGCTTCCTCATCCACAGATTTGTGAGGTAACTACCCTAATTTGGAATTATGCTATCAAACTGTGCATACCTTGTGATCCAGCAGTATCTCTACTGAGTCTGTATCCCAAAGAGATTATAAGAAAAAGGAAAATACCCACATGTGCAAAAGTGTAGTGGCCCTTTTTACAGAGGCATGGATTTGGAAACTGACTGGATGTCCATCAGATAAGGAATGGTTGAATAAATTCTGGTATATGAATGTAATGGAATATTATTGTTCTATTCAGAAATGATGAGCAGGCTGATTTTAGAAAAGCCTGCAAAGACTTGCACGAACTTATGCTAAGTGAAGCGAGTCAAAACCAAGAGAACATTGTACACAGCAACAGCAAGATTTTATGATGATCAACTGTGATGGACTTGGCTCTTTTCAGTAATGAGGTGATGCAAGGAAATTCTAATGGACTTGTTTTTGTTCTTCTTTAAATTTATCTATTTATTTATTTATTTATTTTGATACACATTGCTTTATGAATCATGTTGGGGGGAAAAAACAGGGGCCAAGCAACTTGCTCTAAATTGCAGAGATAAGAGCAGAACCAGAATCCATTTTGTCTAATGTTTTAAAATTATTTAGGACTGAAGTATAAATGGTTAGGGCCCACAAAGTATAAGACAAAATAAAACCAATTGAAGTATCAAATGCACAAACAGGAATCATTTTTAATCTTTGAATACAAATGCTTAATCTTTTAAAAAATCTTGATTGTTTTCATCAACATTAATAAGAAATCAGTTCCAAAAAAATTGACTCTTCCTATTCTGTTTTCATATTTTTGTCAAGAATTTATTTTATACAACATAGAACATTTTCACAAAGCATTGATAAAGGAAAGAGGAATTTATTGACAAATTTATCATTCATCTTGGAACAAATCAGTATGTAGGGGTAGGCTATGGAAGATACTTTTTGAATCTTTAGTCATGTATCATATGGCACATAGTAGTCATTTAATAAATATTTGTTTCTCCCATGCACAAGGTAACTAAATCCCAACTTTCTTGGCTCTATATCTCTATGTTATTAAAAGCTATGCCTGTAGGAGGGAGGGGTCCTTGTTTTGGACTGAATTTGCTTAAGTATTTTTATTCTGCTTGGTAATTAATTAGAGAAAAGTCAGATTGTATGATGGAATGAAAGTAAATTTCACTTGCTTGCACAGTATAGATCCTTGATTGAATAGACAGAGCAGCCACAGACATTCTCAATTTCTCAGAAAGTCTGCAGGAAATTAATACACAGAAAGCAATTTATCTTCTAAAGCTTTACCTCTGCAAGAAGAAATTCTAAAGCCAAACAAGCAGGCATCTCCACCACTATTGCCGCCACCACTAGGCTCATGACTGATGGTCTTAAGGTATAAAAAGTCTGCCCAAATGCATGTATTTGTTTTTATGAATCATCATTCACAGGAAACTTGTTATTCCCATGCTAGAGAAACAATCCAGGAATTCAGCAGGACTGGAGTTAGCACTTAGCCCCAGTCTTGATCCAGAGACAGGGCTGAAGTTATCCACTTCTCTACATCTTGGTCCCATTAGCCTACAAATAAGGACCCTCGCTATCTCACAGGATTGAGACTGGGGGTAGGAAGGAAAGAAAAGGTATTTGCTTAGGATAGCAGAGATATAGAAAGATTCATAGGGTAAAAAACCAAGGGGAAGAATAAAATATCTGAAAAAGAAAGAACTATAAGTCCTTTTCATGAGACCAGTTCCCAAAGCATCCATTCCAAATTTTGCATCCTTAGATGCCTAGAACACAGTAGGGGCTTAATAAATGTTTATTGAGTTTGACTATAGTCATGAGGGTTTAAGGATGGAAAGACTATAGATTTTGTTTGTGCACAAACCTTTAAATTTTATCTAATAGAAATTAAATTACAACTACATTTTTCAGAAGTGAATGATGACAAGTTACAGAAATTATGGAGTCATCAAATAATTCTGCTTCTTGAAAGAGAGTGAGGCACTTAACACCATACACCAAAATAAGATCAAAATGGGTTCATGACTCTAGGCATAAAAAAATGAGATTATAAATAAATTAGAAGAACATAGGATAGTTTACCTCTAAGACCTGTGGAAGAGGAAGGAATTTATGATCAAAGAGGAACTAGAGTTTTTGTACAAACAAAACTAATGCAAACAAGATTAGAAGAGAAGCAAAAAACTTGGAAAACATTTTTACAGTCAAAGGTTCTGATAAAGGCTCCATTTCCAAAATATATAGAGAATTGACTCTAATTTATAAGAAATCTAGTCTTGATAAATGGTCAAAGGATATGAACAGACAATTGTCAGATGAAGAAATTGAAACTATTTCTAGCCATATGAAAAGATGCTCCAAGTCATTATTAATCACAGAAATGCAAATTAAGACAACTCTGAGATACCACTACACACCTGTCAAATTGGCTAAGATGACAGGAAAAAATAATGATGAATATTGGAGGGGATGTGGGAAAATTGGGACACTGATACATTGTTGGTGGAATTGTGAATACATCCAGCTGTTCTGGAGAATGATTTGGAACTATGCTCAAAAAGTTATCAAACTGTGCATACCCTTTGATCCAGCAATGTTACTACTGGGCTTATATCCCAAAGAGACTTTAAAGAAGCGAAAGGGACCTATATGTGCAAGAATGTTTGTGGCAGCCTTCTTTGTAGTGGCCAGAAACTGGAAACTGAGTGGATGTCCATCGATTGGAGAATGGCTGATTGTGGTATATGAATGTTATGGAATATTATTGTTCTGTAAGAAATGACCAGCAGGATGATTTCAGAGAGGTCTGGAGAGACTTACATGAACTGATGCTGAGTGAAATGAGCAGGACCAGGAGATCATTATATATTTCAACAACAATACTAAATGATGATCAATTCTGATGGACGTGGCCCTCTTCAACAATGAGATGAACCAAATCAATTCCAATAGAGCAGTAATGACCTGAACCAGCTACACCCAGCGAAAGAACTATGGGAGATGACTATGAACCACTACATAGAATTCCCAATCTCTATTTTTGTCCACCTGCATTTTTGATTTCCTTCACAGGCTAATTGTACAATATTTCAAAGTACGATTTTTTTTTGTACAGCAAAATAACTGTTTGGGCATGTATACTTATATTGTATTTAACTTATACTCTAACATATTTAACATGTATTAGTCAACCTACCATCTAGGGGAAGGGGTAGGGGAAAGGAGGGGAAAAGTTGAAACAAAAGGTTTTGCAATTGTCGATGCTGAAAAATTACCCATGGATATTTATTTTGTAAATAAAAAGTTATAATTTTAAAAAAGAAAGAAAGAGAGTGAGGGCTGAAAATTTTAGTCTTTAAAAGCCTTTAAAGCTGAAAATACTGTGATCACAAGAGAAGCAGCATGTCATAATATCTAAAAAGCTGGCCTTGAAATCTAGAAGATGGGTGACAAATTTACCTATGTTACTCTGGCCAAACCACTTACCCCCTCAGAGCTCCCAGACAGCTAAGTAAGACCATAAATTGTAGATTAATTGCTAGTCTGCACTGCTAGAGGAAGTTTCCTTACTGGGAGTTTCTTAAACCAATGAAATCACAGTCATGATTTTTTGAACTATGAGAAGAATCAGGGAGAGAGAAAATCGTTCTTTGTTATTTCTACACCTCCTTGACCCTCTGTTTAATATGCACCTGATACTTTTCTTCCTACACTTTTAAACGATCATACTTCATACTTTTATTATTCAAAAAAATTACCATGTTAGCTATCACATGAATTGTAGTAAATTAACTCACTGAAGTGACACATCAGTTAAATATAATATGATTAACATTTTCAATATAAATGTTATGATTTGCTGTCTTGTGCTGCTTATCTAACCTGAGAGTATTTACTCTGTTGTTAATGTGAATTAGTCATATTTAACACATGCAGAACAAACAAAAGAAAACCCCCTTCTTTTCCTCATCATTAGAATTTCCCTGTGGAACAGGAAAATAAGTATAGATGATAGTGCCAGAAAAATGAGAATGTGAAAATGCTTGAGCCATTAATGCTCTTATGCCAAATGTGAAAAATATAGCAAATAGATCAGAGATTTACAGATTGAGAAGAATGGAGCTCACAGAGCACCTAGACCAATACCATCACTTTAGAGAACTGAATTCCAGGAAAGTTAAATAACTTGTGCCAAAGATCACATAGATAATATGTTATGGAGACAGGATTTGAACCTGAACCCAGGTCTTCTGACTGGAGCCAGAGGCAGCAAAGTGCCACAGTGATTAGAGTGCCAGCCCCAAAGTCAGGAAACAAGTTCAAATCCTGCCTCAGATATTTTACTAGCTATATGATCCTGGAAAAATCACTTAGGCTCTATAGGGAAAATAATAGTACATACAAACATTTCACATTGATTGTGAAGATAAAACAAAATAACATTTGTAATGTGCTTTGCAAACCTTAAACTACAACATAAATGTTAAGCTTTTCTCTGTACTACAGTATTTCACAAGGCCATATAAAGAACTGATGTATTTCTGAGAAATGTCAGCCCCATTGCACTACTCTGCTTCTCATCAACATCTTTGGGAATTACAGTTTCCTCTTCCTGTCTGCTTCATGCACTGAGAACTGGAGGCTGGAGGAGACTGTTAGTACCAAGTGAGGTTGTGGTGGATGACTCACAATTGTAGTGAGCAGAGGAATGTTCAGAAGAGGACAAAATGTTCCCTTATCCATACTGCCTAATGTAAAAGACCATCTAATGATGTGTCACTGAGTCTTCTGGGAATCACCCCTCAGTCTTTCCAGCAATTTCACCCAGCCTAGTCTGGAGAAAGCACTGAAGAAACCAATATTTTAATTTGGTTTTCACATTTGCCTTGATTTCATTATATTATTTCCAAGATTTGATTTCCCTTCATTATTGATTTTGAGATGCCCTTCCTTCATAGCTCGTTTTAATCTTTAGCTTGCTATTAATAATTGAGAAGTACCATCACTCCTTCCATGGTGGGACAAAAGCTGCCTTCTCACCAAACCCCAATGAGATATTAAGTTGTAAGAATGTGAGAAAGCAAAATCCACTAAAGAGTCCTACTATGAGGTAGCTTCCAGTCTTGCTGACAAAAATCTCAGAAGACAGGTAGCACGATAAATAAACAGACAGGAGAGCATGAAGACATGAGATTAAGTTCTGCCTCAAATATTCCCTTATCAACCTTCAATATCTTCATCAGTAGAACAGGTGAGATAATAGTAATATCTACTTCATAGAACTGTTGTGAATTACAAATGAGAGAAACTATGTAAAGTACTTTGTGTACTCCAAAGAAATTAATAAATACTAGTAATGATGATGATGATCATCATCATCATTATCTGAGGGAGAAAAAAAATGAAAAGAAATAACAAGTCAAAAATAAGAACAATACTATCCATTAAAGAAAGGAAAAGTAAGAGTCTAGAGTAGATCTAACACCCAAATCATCAAAAATGCTTTGAGAATTTCCTGAAATTCTTAATATAGAATTTTGTATAGAGTGAGTTTTTAAATGGATTCAGAAAAATTCCTAGGCTAGTGATATTCAGCCCTGAGCATTCAGCCTTGGGGATGTTGTTGTGGACAGATAGTTGTGTGCTATGAATTTAGAGAAATGGTTCAAAGGAGATGTGAGGGATGAGGTCCCAAATGAAAAAAAACAAACAAACTTAAAAGTCTTGTCTTCCTCATCATCTAAGGAAAAAACTATTTAAAAGGTAATGACAAGATTTTTAAGATCAAGAAATAAAAATGGTAAAAATTAGATAATGAGAAAGAACCTGGAAGGTTGAACCTCATTGTTCTAGGCTCTTTTATCTTTTTTTAAATCATGATGCCTTTCTTTCCCTTTGTGATATTTACTATATGTAAGAGATAAGTGATCGATGGCAGAAAAGGTTAATGACATCAAAAGTCCTTCAATATGTCTTTTGTGTCTGTGTATAAATATGTAAATACATTCTTTATAAATGTATTTACATACATGTGTATATATGTACATTTATAGTGTAATAAATGATTCTGATAATTTTGATTATATGAAATACCATTAAGGCAATCACATGGGAGCTAAGGGTGAGCATGCGTGACAGAAGGACTTTTCTTACCCTCTCACTTCAGAGATATCAACTGTGATGACTAAGTGATGATTAAAAAGTTTTTAAATTGACAACCAAGCAAGAATTTCATGTATATGCTAGAGCTACAATCATTTCCCCTTGACTTTCTTCTTCTTGATGATGTAAAGTGTAAGAATGTCTCTCTGAGCTGCCTACAGAGATAGGTTGGGTAGATGGGGAGGGAGGGTCTACAATCCCTCTCCCCCATTGGAAACCTGTTCCTGTTAATGTCTTCTTTCCTGTGGTGCAAATCTCCTTATAAGAACTCAAAAAAACAAATGACACCTTCTTTTTTTCCTGGGCATCCAAGCATCAAAGTAAAGTCAGCCAGAGTGATTGTTGCAGCAATAGCAGCAAGAACTGACAAGCTAATGGGAAAAGAGTTGCCCATAGAGAGAAAGGCACTGGAAAGAAAGAACCCATATAATTGTTAGGACATTGTGTACATTGTGTAATGGAGGTGAACGTATAAAATGGCTAATCAGCAATCCTTGTAAAGAAACCATTTGCAAATATCTCAAACGAAGTGTGAATATTAGCCTCTCATTGACTATATGAGCAATAATAAGTTACTACATTCTGTTACAATAGTTGTATGATTATTTATTGCTTAGTGTGCCTTTTTCTGATTGGGAATAAACATATTTGATTCCATCCAAATCCATGATTCATATTTGTCCTTTGGGTACATTTTTTTTTGCTTTCCCCCTTTCTGAGAGGGACCTCTATACCAGAACCAAAAATAGAATTGCCCTGAAATTTCTGGAGTAGGGAGAATGAAGCACTTACTAGAGCTGAATCTAGATCTAGGCAAATCATAAGAGTGAGAGAGAAAGAGAGAGAGAGAGAGAGAGAGAGAGAGAGAGAGAGAGAGAGAGAGAGAGAGAGAGAGAGAGAATGAATAGATATGGGTACAGATCCCTAGCCCCTGTGATCTAACTTGTCATTATGCTAGAATCAGATAAAAAGTAAAAGATTTTGCATAAACAAATGCAGAAGAGAAACTTTTTTTGCATCAAATGCATCTGATCAATTTTGAAATTCAAATATATAATGTCTTCACATAATTATTTAAGACCAAGGGATAATTGCTAATTATTAGTGGTCAAAATTAATGAATGATTATTGAAATAAATAAAAAAAATATCCAAAACAACATAAAACAATTACTATTAATAAGAGACACAAGATGTAGTATGATATAGTAGCCTTGGAGTTAGGAAGACCCTAATTTAAGTCTGATATATCAACTCTATGATCAAGTCATTTAAATCTTCAATAAATTCTCAGTATCTCAAACAAATTTTTTGGATTTCAAATTAGATACAACTTATCAAGCTACATCAGAGAGAGAAAAAATGTAAATTAAAACAACTTTGAAGTTTCACTTTAAATAAATCAAATAGTCAAGAATGATGCAAGATGGATACAATCAATATTGCTAGTGTTGTAGGACAATAAACATACTAATACAATACTGTTGGCCCAGTAAAGGTATTACAGACCATAAACTCCATAAATATCGACCTATAATTTAGCCTTGACTCTTAGCACAATAATATTGTATTGTTATGTCAGGTGTATCTTGATCTGTCTCTATTTTAATTATTTTCCCCCTTTCCTCATCTGCCAGTGCTTGGACTGTCATAACATGCATCAATCTAGGAGTTTTTACAAAACACATATGGGTTTCTTTGCATATAATTTCAAGCCATAGGGCTAAATCTGTAGCAAAATAGGCAAATTAGTGTTAGATAATGAAAAGAATACTGGAAATGGGCTTCTGCAAGATATCTGAATGTGTTTAAGCCTAGTTCCCTTTATCACCTCAACATATCAAGAAATGAAACAAAGCAAAATAACAAGAGAAAAAATATGAAAATGAAAAGGAAAGAGATTTTTGAATGGAAAACTTGAGAGGGAAAAAAACAACAACAAAGAGATCAAAGAAATAAACAAACAAAAAGAGAAGTCTTAATACAATAAAGAAATTTGGTGGGTTAAAGGAATGAAAGGAGAAAAAAAACTCAAGAATAAAAAGGAAAAAATGGAAGTTGTGATAACTATATATAGACCATCATAAATTAGGATGAAACCATCACAAAACACTCAACATTTGTTGACAAGAATGGGAAAAGGAAAAAGAAAGGAGAGCCCTTAAAGAAGAAGAAATGTGACCAATGTGGATATGTTTTGCTTTCTTCCTTTCTTTTCCCCTTCTTTTTTAGTAGGTGAAGGGAAGTGAAATTTTAAAAGGAGAAAATTGTACATCTAAAAAATAATTTTAAAAAAAGACAGAGTTGATGTTTAATAACAGAAGTTTACAAATATTAACAAAGAAGTGGAGCCACTTAGAAATGAATCAAAGAGAAGGAACTCAAGATTGTACAAATATTGGCACAAAATCCAGAGTAAGTAGAATTGTCAGAAGATGTGAAGTTTCTACAAAACAAAGACCTTGAAGATTGAACACAGTAAAGCAATATAAGAATTTTTGGCCTACAAGATAAACATAATCAAACAAAATTCCTAACTGTTATATTTCAGAAAATTGTGTGAGAAAATTCCCTGGAAGCATAAGAATTAGAGGACAAAGTGTATTTTGATATATCATGAAATACTAGCAGAAAGAAACTCTTGGTTTAACTTATCCAGAAATACAATAGTTAGAAATGTAGACATTCGGTTCTGATTACATCATCTGTGTCCTTTCATTCAATTCCAATGACTCCCCATTAACTCCAAGATCAAATTAAAAATTTTCTATTTGACTTCTACAATTCTTCTTAATCTGTCCCCCTCCAACTTTTCCAGATTTTTTAGTTATTTCTACACATTCTCCTCTATTATTCTGTGATCCAGTGACATTGACCTCCTTACTTTTCCTTATTTTGGCACCTTTCCCTATCCCTTAAATTTTTACTAACTAACCTCAACTCCTAGAAGTTCTGAAGCTTAATGTTCAAGCAAAGTCTATTTTTTTACTTAAAATTTTTAAAAATATATTTTTATGTAAAACAAATATGAAATAGAAACAGAAACAGAAAAGAAAATACTGGCATGTGCATAGCAAAATTTGAGAAGATTCAAAATATTAAACATTTCTATTTCAAGAAAACATATATAATAAATACTATACATTATATTCATAACTGACCATCTTTCCTTTTTTTGTTTTCTTTTGTTTTCTGCTGTGTACTTTTTACTTTATTTTTTTTTCTCCCTTTGCTTCTCCTTATCTTTCCCAAGCAGACTACAGTTGAACATGGGTATATTTACATATGTACATAAGTATTTATATATGCACACATACATACATATATATAGATATCTGTAATCACACATATATATGCACATATACATTCATATATATCTATGTAAGGTTGTATTATGCTTGTTTGCCCTCTGTTTTGCTGGAGGTAGGTAACATCATCCTTTTTAGATTCAAGTGTTTTCATATTTTTCTGAATCTATCAACTCATTATGTCCTACACCACAGGTGTATTCCAACTTTAAACTATTTAATTATTTTAAATATTGTCTAAAATAATATTGATTAATATGGCTGACATACATATGTATTTTCCTTATTTTTGTCTTTTGTTTGAATGTATTTTAACTTTGTTTGAGAGCAATGATTACTACCCTTACTTTTTTTTCTAATAAATTCTACCCTGTCATTATGATGCTTTTATGTATCTCTTGTTTCCTATCCCTACTGACTCCTCTATTTTACTTCTACCCACTACCTTGACTTGCTTTTATTTAAACTATCCCACTCCCAAGGATCCCTCCTTTTGTAAAAGTCCCACTTTTCCCCTCCATTTTTATCCCATTCTCATTAATCTACTGACCCTTTTATATACCCTTATCCTATTCCCTTGCCCCTCTTATTCCTTAATAAATTTAGAAGACATTTATACTCTTCTAGATATATGAATTGTTCCCTTTTTAATCCATTTCCACTATGAGTAGGATTCCAGATCTACCAGCCCTCCTCTTTCATCTGATTCCTTTGTGTTAGTTCTTGATCTCACTCCTCATTCATATAACCTAATTACTCTTTATACCTTTTCCTATATGGTCTTGTACTCCAATCTTTCTTTTGAACTAGCCATACTTAATGACTGTCCTAGGTGTAGAATTTACATTTCACATATAAAGCACAAACAGTTGTCCTTATTGAATACTTTGAAATTAATCTATGATGTTTACCTGATATTTCTTTTGTATTTTATGTGTCAAAATTTCTACTAAGTTCAGGTCTTTTTGCAATAAAATGCTGAAAGCCTGATAATTTATTAAATGTCCTTTTAAAAAAATTCAGGATTATGCTTTATTTTGCTGGGTATGGTATTTTTGGCTGCAATCCTAGTTCTTTTGCTCCTTGATAAATAATGTTCTAAGACCTGTGGTCTTTTAAAGCAGTCATTGCTAGATCTTGTGTAATTCTAATTGTGGCTCGATTATATTGGAATTGTTTTTTCTTGTTTCTCATAATATTTTCTCTTTGATTTGGAGGTTTCAGAATTTAGTTATGATGTTCCTAAAAGGATTTCCTCATAGGATCTCTTTCAGATGATGATTGGTGTGGGGTTTTTCTATTTGTACTTTCACCTCTTTTTTTTTTTTTAACACCAGGATAGTTTTCTTTAATTATTATTATTATATCAAGATTCTTTTTTTAGTCATAGTTTTCATGTAGTCCAATTATTTTTATGTTTTCTCTTTTTGATTGTTCTCCAGATCTATTATTTTTCTTAAGAGAGGTTAAATTCTCTTTTATGCTTTCATTTTTTATATTTTGCTTTTATTATTTTTTTGTTCTCATAATTTTGTTGGCTTCCCCTTGCCCAATTCTTGTTTTCAAGTAATCATTGTCTTTCTGGATCTCCTTTCCAATTGGTTGACAAAATTTCAGTGTCCTAACATATAAAAGTAAAAGAAAGTGAAAAAATGAGGAATATAGCATGAAATAAAATAATAATTAGAAAATCTGAATAAAATAATCACAAAACCTGAAATTAAGTTAAATCCTAAGCAACTATTTAAATGACAATAAATTTTTTTAGAATAACCAACATAATGGATAAATCATTATTTGATTAAAAAGACTGGGTAAAAGAAGATCAAAATTGCTATAACAAAAAAAAAGAGGAGAATTCATATGAAATAGAAAAACTTTTTTAAGATCATTTCAAAATATTATACTTATTCAACTGTCAAGAAAACTGGAAACTTAAGTGAAATCAATAAATATTTACCAAAATGTAAACTATACACTAACAGTCAATAAATAAGCACTTATAAAGTATTTACTATATACCAGGCACAATAGAAAAGAGTTTTTAAACAATTTGGTCTCAAGGAGCAAAACAGAATGGATCATATATGAATTTTCAAAGGAAAAAGAAATAAAGTAAACCTCAATAGATCAGGTAGATTCACACGTAAATTTTGTCATTTAAAGGAAAAATAATTAACTCTATGCTATATAACTCATTTTTAAAATAGCAAGGAAAGGAAATAGCTTCCTTAACAAACTTCTTTTCTGAGACATACATGGTCCTGGTACCAAAAACAGGGAGAGAGAAGGCAAAGAAAGAAAACTATAGATAAACACCATTAATAAATACTGAATAAAATATAATAGAAAATAAAGAAACATATCCAAAAATGTTCTTCCATGACCAGACTGAAGTTATATTAGGAGTTCAAGAATGATCAACATTAAGAAAACTATTATAATTTAGCAAACAAATTAAAACATGAGAAAATTCATATTTACATTAATAATTATAGAACAAGTCTTAAGCAAAAAATAAGAATGTTCCTTAATTTCATTTTTAAAGTATTTATTTAAATTTAACAGCAATATTATTTGTAATGGAAAAGTACTAGAAAACTTTCATAATAAAATTATGAATAATGTAAGGATGGTTTAGTGGTTGTTGTTCTTTTTTTATGTTGGTACTAAAAATTCTAGCATTACTAAAGCAAAAGACAACAAGGAGAAATTAAATTAATAAACATGATAAAAAAGGAAACAACATGATCAATTTTCAATTAATCAATAAACACATTAACTGACACAAAATTAGAGTACTAGAACTAGAATAAGGAATATCTGAATTCAAATCTAGTCTTAGATGCTTACTATCTGGGTGCTCAGGGCAAGTCACTTCACCCTGTTTGCCTTGGTTTCCTCAACTGTAAAAATTAGCTGAAGAAGGAAATAGCAAATACTCCACTATCTTTGCTAAACAAAACAAACAAACAAACAAACAAAAATGGATTCACAGACATCAGATATGACTGAAATAAAACTGAATAACAACAACAATATCATATGCCAAATTCTTTTGTAAGTTTATAGACCAAAAACATGTCCTTCTCTCAAGGATCTTATTTATATTTTAGTGGAGGAAACAATATTTACATAAATAAAGAGAGAATATCAGGAAAGGCTTCTTTTTGAATATGGACCTTAGGTTTTTAGAAGAAAAAAAAAGCAATCAAACACATAGGAGTGAGGAGGAAGTGCATTCCAAGCAAGTGGCCAATATAAAGTGAAATTAAGTGTCTGTTTGTGAGGAACATCAAGAAAGCCCATCTGACTAGACTATAGAGTACAGGAAAGTTGGGGCCAGATGAGAATGGGCTTTGTAAGCAAAACAATGAAATTTCTATTTGATTTTAAGGCAAGAGAGAACTACTGGGTTCACTGAGTAGATAGGGAAATGAGGGAGTGACATGACCAAATCTGTATTTTAGAATAATCACTTTGGCAACTAAATGGAGGAAGAGCAATTATAAGACTATTGTAACAGTTCAGGGAAAAAGACATGAGGCAAGGGTTGAGACTGTGTGACTAGAGAGAAAGTGAGAGTTGCAAGAGGTATTATAAAAGTAGAAATGGCAAGATTTGGCAAAAACAAAACAAAACAAAACAACAACAACAACAAAAAAAACCTGGATATATAAGGCATGAGAAAACAAATCTTGATTTTTAATCAATCAAGACCCTGAGAGATTAAATGTCATGTCCAAGGTCAGTATATGCTAGGGTATACACAACCCAAAATTAAACAGTCCCATAGAAATTAAGAGTAATGCTGAAGTTGTGTACTTTGATGACTAAAAGGACATTGGTTATAGATCATGTTTGGAAAAGAGTTATTTTTTGCGGGGAGGGGGAGGTAACAAGTACAATTTTTGATATATTGAATTTAAGATTTCTAATGGATACCCAATTTGAAATTTCCAATAGACAAATGTAATTTCATGATTGGAGTTGAGAAAAGATATTGAAGCTACATTTATATATTTTGGGTTCATCTACATAGAGATAATTGAATCCATGAGAGCTGATGAGATTATGAAGTGAGAGCGGATAGAGAAAGAAGATAAAAGGATTCAGGACAAAGCCTTGGGGATTTGTACAATTAAGAGTTGTGATATAGAACTTGAATCACTAAAAGAAATAGAGAATGAGGCAGCAGAGAGACATCATAATTAACTCATTCTTTCACTATCTCACACATACACACACATACCATATTCAATCAGTTGTCAAATCCTGTCATTTCTATCTTTTATTGTATTTCTTGCATCCCCTTCTCTTTTCTGATATTGAAACTTCCCTTACACCTGTACAAATTACAAATGCCTACTACTTGGTCTTCCAGCCTTTTCTTCCTACTCAGATTCATCTTCCACTCTTCTGTCAAATTCATCTTTCCAAAATGCAGGTCCAACCATATCACCCCTCTCCATTCAGTTGACTTCAGTGATTCCCTAATACCTCCAATTCAATGAAATCTTTATTTGGCTTCTAAATTCCTTTCTAACCTGCCCCTCTTTTACTTTTCCAGACTTGTTATAGATAGTCTTTTTTTTTTCTTACAGATACTCTTACACATTCCCTTCCATATGCTCTGTAATTCAATGACATTAACCTCCTTGTTATTTCTCATACTTGATATTCATCCTCATTCCCTGAATTTTCATTGGATATTCTCAGCTCCTGGAATTCCCTCTTCATCTTTGCTTTCTAGCTCACTCGGCTTCTTTCAAATTTCTTTAAAATCTTAGCTTTGCAAAAACTCTTTCCAAGTTGTCCTTAATTCAATCCAATAAACATTTATTAAGCATCTACTACGTGTCAAGTACTGTGCTAAGTTCTGGGGATAAATTTTTTTTTAAAAGACTGTTACTGCTGAAGGGATTTACAATCTAAGGAAGGAGGGCAATATGCAAAAGGAATCTGTCAGATTGTGGGGATGATTATAGCATCTACTTCATTAGGCTCCTCTAAGGATGAAATAAAATAATGTATGTAAAATAATAAGAACTAGCATTTATATTACACTTCAAAGTTTGTAAAGTGCATTATATAATGTTATTTCATTTGATCTTCACAACAACCATATATGATAAATATTATTATTCCAATAATTATTTCAATTATCCAGATGAAGAAACTGAGACTGAGAGGTTTTTGCAATCTTAAGGTACTATAAATGTCTTAAACCTTCAACAATCCTTTGAAAAATTGTTCAAATCACACAAAGTAGAAAAATAAAAGCAACCCTGATGTTATTTATGTCACACCCATGAAATTAGCGAAAAAATAAAATAAAATATGGGAAAATTCAATGTTGGAGAGGCTGTGGGAAGAAAGGCATTCTCTGCTGGTAGAGTTGATGGTTCAATTGTTTTTGAATATATTTGCAATTATATAAGAAAAATTGCTAAACTGTTCATACTCTGTGACCCAGAAATCCCACTACTGAGATTATATTCCAAGGAGGTTAATAAAAACAAGACTCATAATGAACAAAAGTATTTATAACATCATTATTTGTAGTTACAAAAAGCTGGAGGAAAAATATGTCCAATGACTGGGGTATAGCTAAACAAACCATGGAATTTGAAAGGAATGGAATGACAGTATAAGAAATTATAATATGAAGAATTTAGAAAAAGATTCAAGGATTTAAAGTAAATAGAATTGAAGAAAGCAGAGCCAAGAGAATAAAGTATCTAAATACAAAAATGTAAATAACAATACTAAAATACAACAAAACTCTTATTAAGTATAATGGATAACAGCAGCATCATTCCGCTGATTTCTAATATTCTTTTTTTTTTTAAATAAAGAACAAGTTATAGTTCTCTAGAGGGAGATGGAGCCAGGATGGTGGAGTAAAGGCAGGAACAAAGAGTAAATTACAAAGTGAAAATTGACAAGTACTATCAGTAACAATCAATCTAGATTGTTTTGTATTAAATGATATTACATAGGTAAAATTCTTTGCAAATCTTCGAGTGTTTTATAAGTTATTATTTTACTTCACTATTTTCAGTGGTAGATTTTGTAGAAATGGAAGAGGCTGTTTATTTATCAGATGTTGAGTCAAAACTAAATGGATTTGAGGCAGCTAGATGGTGCAGTAAATAGAGCATCAGTTCTACATACAGTACAAATCCAGTCTCAGACACTTATCATTTACTAGCTATGTGACTCTGGGCAAGTCACTAAACCCCAATTGCCTGGAGCAAAAAACAAACAAACCAAAAAAAAAAAAATTTAATGAACTTTGAGTATAATTTTGGAGGGTAGGGATAGAATGTTTAGTGGGAAGCATTTATCATGTCAAAACATAGGCTGGTAGGCTTGGAATCAACTAGGCTGGATTCATATGCCATTTCTGACATTTCTTAGTTATATGACCCTAAACAAGTCATGATGAGCTCTTTCTGAGCCTCAGTTTTTTTCATCTGCAAAATAGAAATAAACCAAGTAAAATCATTGTAATAATCATACAAGCTAACTTATGTAAAACACTTTAAACCTTAATGTACCATTTAACTGTCAGAAAATTCTCATATGCATAAAAAGTATGGTCATCTAGATAGATGATTTCATGAATTTGGGGGATTTTTATTTTCTTATTGAGTTGGAAGTGTTTAAAGTATCCAAAATACCCTCCAAACATATTTAACACACAATTCTGCATCCCTCATTGCATCCCAAACCTATAAACATGGGTATGGTGTCTTATTAGACTGGGAATGAAAAACAACCATTACTCTTTTCTCACTTTCACAATCAAATTTTCTGAAAGTACTATATAGATTCATTATCTTCATTTCCTCATATTCCTTCTACTTTTCCTTTTTTTCTGATTTAATTTCCAGACCCTCTACTTGATTGAAACTAAAATCACTAATCTTTTCTTAGCTATCTTTCATGAACCCATTTAGGGTTTTTTCTGCAAAAATCCTAGAATGTTTTGCCATTTCCTTCTCCAGTTCATTTTACAGTTGAGAAAACTATAGACAAATTAAATGACTTGGCTAGGGTCACAAAACTAGCAAAATCTGAGGTCACATTTGAACCCAGGAATTCCTGCCTCTCAGCCCTGGGCCCCAATCTCTTTGGCATGTAGAACTATGAATTACATCATAGTTACTTGGCTGTTTAGTTTGCCTAATATAGAGGCCTTCTCCATCTATCTTTTCCATTTCATTTTCAAATGAAAGCTCAGATGTGAAAGATACCAAATATATATTTGCCATTCTTTGTAAGATATACTTCATCTCTAATCAGAAGCTTGTTATTCCTACATATTAAATCATTCCTAAACACCTTCTCCTTGCCAGCTGCTTACATCCCAACTATATAGTTTTCTTTTTATTATTTATTTCAAGCTTTTAATTTTTAAAACATATTCATGAATAATTTTTCAACATTGACCCTTGCAAAACCTTGTGTTCCAAATTTTCCTCCCCTCCCCTAGATGGCAAGTGATCCAATATATGTTACATATGTTATAATATATGTTAAATCCAATATATGCAGCAATATCTTATTGCACAAGAAAAATTAGATCAAAAGTGAAAAAAATGAGAAAGAAAACAAAATGCAAGCAAACAACAACAAAAAGAGTGAAAATGCTATGTTATGATCCACATTCAGTTCCCACAATTCTCTCTCTGGGTACAGATGGCTGTCTCATCACAAAATCATTGGAACTGGACTCAATTATCTTATTCCAACACTATATTTTTTCTTTTGCATCCCTTGCCTTTAATGAGCAGCACTGATGGCAACATTACCTCTGTCCAGATGATTTTTTATTTCTTGTTTAAGATGCCCATACATGTATTTAAAAGTGAGAAAACTGAGGGCTGGAAAGGTAAAATGATTTAACCAGTATACTTGTAGCTAGTCAGTAATAGAACCAGGAGTATCTGCTAAGCATCCATGTTACAATTAAATTAGAATTAAGAGCTATCCCTCTTTCCTTTTTATTGTTCAGTCATTTTCAATCATGTCCAACTCCCTGTGTTCCCATTTGGTGTTGTCTTAGCAAAGATATTAGAGTGATTTGCCATTTCCTTCTTCAGGTCATTTTACAGATAAGGAAACTGAAGCAGACTTGCCCAGAGTCACACAGCTAGTAACTGAGACTAGATTTGAATTCAGGAAAGTGAGTCTTGCTGACTCCAGACGTTCTGTGTTTTATGGCATTCTCTAGCTGTACACTTCTCTTGTTCCCTCCTTTAAGAATCAAGCAGCAGTGTAGTCAGAACCTCCCGCATGAACATTTTTCATGGGTCTTATACCAATAGTGAATGCTGTAAAATTTGCATTTGGCACACTCTAGCCAGAGTTCCTCTGAGACTGGCAGGATTTCATTCTCAGGCATAGAAGATGTAGTTAGGAAAAGTGTCAGATGACCACATACATAGACCTAATGTCATCACTGTCTGAGTGGCAGGCATTTGTTGAGTTATGTAACCAGCACTGTTCTGGTTTGCATTTGTAGATTTTACTGTTTTACAATCTAATTAGAAGACAAAATATGTACATAAAACAATTAGAGATTGGTTAAAGGCAATACATCATAATAAGAGTTTATATTTTTGTAGTGGCTTAGGTATTTATAAAACATTTTCCTCACATCTACTCTGTGAAATAGATAGGACAAGGATGGTTGTTATTCCCATCGAAAGAAAACTGAGACTCATTAGACTTAAGTAACTTGAACCCAGCTTTTTTTTTCTTGAGAAAGAATGAAGTTATTTACTTTTTTACCCACTTCATAAAAAAAACCCTGAACTACCATCCTGCTCATTCATTTTCCCTCTACCAAAAAATCTAAATACTCACAGTCATAACCTGTATATTCTGTAACTGAGGCAAACTGAAAAGGATTAGGTTTATCTGTATTGTGACAATATGGGAAGGGAAGAAGCTAAGGAGAAAACACCCTCAAGGTGAGACAAAACACCTCTACAAGGCATTCATGGCAGCAGTGATACTACTGTTGGAAGCTTATCCTTTTTATCTTCACAATATCTCTCATATGAACATTCTCTCTCTGCCCTTCTTCCAATCCCTGAAGAGGTCTTTTTGTCATTTCTTGCATAAACTATTACAACAGTCTTCAAACTGATCTCTTTGCTTTAAGTCTCTTCCCATTTCAATTTATTCACTAATCATCTGTTGAAGTAATTTTCCTAAAGAGCAAGTCTAATATATCACTCTCTACTTCAGTAAACTTCTATGATTCCTTATACCCTTCAGCATATAATTTCCTTTGTTGAACATTTAAGACTCTTCCTAAGATTTATATAAACTGATGCAAAGTGAAGTGAACAGAACCAGGAGAACACTATACATAGCAACAGCAATATTATACAATGATTAACTGTGAAGGACTTAGCTATTCTCAACAATATAGTAATCCAAAACTATTTCAAAGGACTTATGATGAAAAATGTGAGAAAGAAATGGTGGAGTCTGAATATAGATAAAAGCACACTTTTAAAAAAATCTCTTTAATTTTTTTTATTTGTTTTTTATTTTGTTTTTGGTCTGTGTTGTCTTTAGTAACATGGCTAATATGGAAATATTGCATGACTACACATATATAATTTACAGGAAGAGAGAGAGAATTTGGAAGTCAAATTTTTAAAATATTAAATGTTTAAAATTATTACATGTTGACCAATATCTCACATGATATACTAAGATAATGCCTAAATGGGTGCATGAGTTAGATGTAAAGGGGGACACCATAAGCCAATAAAAGAGCACATAATAGTCTTCTTGTCAGACTTATGGGAAGGAGAAACAATGCTGATCAAATAAGAGACAAGGAACATTATGAAATATGTAATTTTGATTATATTAAATTAAAAAAAATTTACAAACAGAACCAATGTAACCAAGATTAGAAGGAAAGCAGAAAAGAGGGATATAGTCTTGTCAAATTTATAAGAATACAAGCCATTCACCAATAGATAAATGAGCAAAGGATATGAATAGGCAGTTTTCAGATGAAGCAATCAAAGCTGTCTATAGGTATATGAAGAATTGCTCTAAATCACCTTTGATTAGAGAACTGCAAATAAAAACAACTCTAAGATACAACCTCACACTTAACAGATTGGCCAATGTGACAAAATAGGAAAGTGATAAATAGAGAGAATGTGGGAAAATTGGGGTATTAATGTACTGTTGGTAGAGTTTTGAATTGATCCAACCAGTCTGGAGAACGATTTGGAACTATGCCCAAAGGATTATCGAACTGGGCATACCCTTTGTCACAGCAATGTCTCTACTGAATCTTTATCCCTAAGACATCATATGTGCACAGAAGTATTTACAGCAGCTCTTTTTGTGGTAGCAAAGAATTGGAAATTGAAGGGGATGCCCATCAATTGGGGAATGGCTGAACAAACTGTGGTATTTGAATGCAATGAACTATTATTGTGCAATAAGAAATGATGAACAGCCAAATTTCAGGAAAACCTGGAAAGACTTGTACAAACGGATGCAAAGCAAAAGAGCAGATCCAGAAAAACATTGTACACAACATCAGCAATATCGTGTGATGATCAACTATTAATAACTCGGCTCTTCTCAGCAATACAATGATCCAAGACAAGTACAAAGGATTCACAAAGGAAAATGCTCTCCAAATCCAGATAAAGAAATGATGGACTCAGATTACAGATTGAAGCATATTTCTTTCAATTATTTTATTCTTTCTCATGTTTTTTTTTCTTTTGATTTGTTTCTTCTTTCACAACTATGAGTAATATGGAAATGTTTTACATGATAGCACGTTTATAAACTAGATCAAACTGCCTATTTTCTTCAGTGGAAGGAGGAAGGGAGGGAGAAAACTTTGGAATTCAAATGAGTCTGGGGGAAAAATACTATTATCTTAAAAATGCACAACAAATAAATATTACATGTAATTTAAATATATGTGCACATATAAATAAATAGATATAACAAATTTCACTTAGAAAAAATTTTTTAAAGATTTCATACCCTGCCCCCTTTTACTTTTACTCCTTTATACATACTTAACAATCCAAGTACACTGGACTACTTAATTTTTCTCACACAAAACTCCAACGCCAGACTCTGAGCTTTTGCATGGCAGTCTCCCAGTGTCTGGAAAGCTCTCCTTCCTTACCTCCATCTCTTAGTCTTCCTGGCTTTCTCCAATCTTAACTTTTTCAGGAAGCCTTTCTTAGGCCTTCTAGCCACTAATGCCTTCCCCTCTCAGATAACCTTCCATCCACTCTCTCTCTATATATACATATTCTGTATGTATGTATTGTTTATATGTTGCCTTCTTCATTAGACTGTAGTCCCTTGAGGTCTGGAGCTTGCACATAGCAAGGACTTAATAAATAATTGTTGATTAATATTGACTAACTTCAGGACTTGATAGGACCTTATATAACCTATATGGCAATTTGTTGTGGGTGGGGAAGGTGAGATTAGTTATAGGAAGCAATTATAGATGGACAAATAAGATGGGATCAAAGCAGCAGAAAACTTCTCCTAAGTCACTCTAGGGCAGTGGTTCTCAAAGTATGGTCTAAAGAATCCTGGGGATCTCTGAAACCCTTTTAGAGGGTCTACAAATTCAAAAATAGTTTTTATTTCCAATATGGTAAATGTCTATAAATATAATCCAGATAAACAAAAACACTTTAGAGAGATCCTCAATAATTTTTAGTAGGATAAAGATACTGAAAACAAAGTTTGAGAACCACTGCTCTAGGGTTTCTAATGCCATTAAGGTAGCACCATAATTAGTGATGATGCTGTTGCTTTGGCTCAAGTAAAGAGACAGTCAGAACTCTCCCACTGCCATTGTAGGGTGAAAATTTCAGTGGAAGATGAGGGAGGAGAAATGGTATAAGAGGCAAAGAGAAGAAATGATAAATGGAATTACATTAAATCAATGCCAAGGGAATGTGGACTCCTAATGCACAGGAAAAAATAAAACTACTACATCTTTTCGTCAATTATGGTCTGCTTTGATACTCAGATTTTTTTCTTCTAGAAATTTAGATCTTTTCCTTTCTAGAAGGGTGGGTGAAAGGAGTCACCAAACTCGAACTCCAAAATGACAACCAGCAATATTTCTAGAATCTTGAGTTTTAAACGGAGAATTCTTATACAGAGTGTATGATGGGGGTGGCGCAGCAGCGGGTAGTGGGTGGTGGTGGGGATGGAGTGGGGAAGGAGGAGTGTACTGTGGTGGGAAATAAAATGCTAATTGTGAACCAGCCTGGACTGTTCTTTATTTATTTGTCAAAGCTAGAAACAGAATTGCATTCTTAAGTGAAGATGATGCAATGATCAATCACAGCCGGACCGTGCTCTGCGGGAGAAAGACTGGCCCTGTTCTCTGGATTTGTTTACTTCCCATGGGCATTGTTTTCTTGCCTGTGTCAGATAGCTTATTGAGCACAGCTAATCAATGTTTCCGCTGACAAGAAAATTGGAACCGTTATTCAGGAAGCAGCATTCAAAGGCAGATTTCCCAGTTAAGTACTATTTGGTGCTGGGATCCATGCCTATAGAGTAGCTCTGTGAAAATGGCCTGAAACTACCTGGATGCAACAGGTCTTAGAAACTATTCCTGTCTCAACATGGCAGGTGCTAGGAACACATGTTTTCAGGCAGTTCTTTAGATTCTGGAGCCTGGGGGCCAAGGAGTCAAATGCAGAGCTCTGTCTTTTAAAGGCTATCTTCTGAGGTTCTATGGGGAACTCTCTCCCTTGAATGTTAAAACTTTGAAGACTGTTTTTCAAGTCTGGGCTCACATCAGGTCTTGAATGCCCAGGACAAAAAGGGATGGGAACAAAACCTGCAATTGTCTTGCAAAGGGAGTCCCAGGCAAGGAAACTTGCTTTGCCAATTCAGGTCAGCACCTTCTCTGCAATTTAAAAGCACTAGAGAACTGCTAGAGCATGGAAAGTCAAATGACATACCTGATTTCATACAGTCAGAATCAGAATTTGAACTCAATTCTTCCTGGCTTCAAGATAAATGTTCTAGCCACAACTATATGTTCTTTCTAGGACAGTTACATTGGTGACATAGAAGGCACATACCCTAAAAGAACAGAAAAATTACAGAAAAAATTAAGCATAAGAGCCAATCTCATCATTCCAGGAGAGAATTTAAATCCTTACCTAATGAGAAATATCACATGGGATGGATCAACCTGTTCTTGGTAATATCCCTGAAAGGAAAACATACATTTTACTTCTAAGTATTGGTGCTGAAAAAAACCTTCTGTGTATCCTGCCACATCATTGGAAACATTTAAAAGGATAGCACTCACAAATCGCCTATAACTCTCTACTTCTTTCTCTTTGTCAGGCTCCCCCTCTTCCTGACTCCATATTTTTTTCAAGTACTTGCCATTTTGGCCATCTAAACAATACAATAATAGAATGTCAAGATGACCAGGTCAGTTTAGACATCTATCCAACTGAACCTGATCATTTAAAAGTTAAATCCACATAGGAGCAGAAGAATAATTTTCCCCTTTATCATTCCAACCCAAATAGAGTTGTTTCCACATAATGGAAACCTGGAATTTTTTCTTCCATGTCATGCCATAACAGTACCATACACCCTAAGGATGATGGGGGAAGAATTATTGAATGAATAAAAAATATGATTCAAAATGAGAAAGAAAAGGAAAAAAAGGCTGGTCCTTAGACTGAAATCATTTCAATTCCTCCTGAAGAAAATCAAATTTGGCCTTATCATCTCCTTTCTAAATTACTCAGCAGAATTTTGTACAAGATGCAAAGAGCTCTTATGAAAGATCCAGAAGTTTCCAGAAAAAGCTGAAGCTCAGATTTGGACAGGAAAAATAGCTCCCTCTTATATACACAGTCACTTCAGGAGTCCAGGGTGAGGGCACTGACTGGTACTCCTCTCTCTGTGACCATAGGCAAGTGTCTGTCTCTGAGACTCCATTTTTAATGTGGAAAATAAGAAAATTGGGCTAGATCTCTAAAGACCCCTCCAGCTCTAGATTGAGATTATAATAAAATAATGCATCAAGGACCTAATTGTAATCTCTTCCTTTTTCACCGATAACAAAGATCTTAACCTTTGAATTTCTATTCTTATGATTCATGTTCCATGACAAACAGGCATGTTATCAGTGTACTCACTAGGAATAAAATATTCCCAATTAGCCAAGGCATTCAGATGAAAAAAATCCCTATTAACTACAAAGATTTTCAAATTCCAGGCACAGTCACCTGAAATACACTGTAACAATTTAAAGCAGCTTTGTTCTCAGGTATAGGGAGAAGACTTGCCCTTCTAAGGGATGGTATCTAGTTCATTCCACAATCAATAACAATAATTATTCAGCCTTCATTTTGTTAAGTCTTTAGAATCCCTGGCTTCTCTATTTCTAGTCATATGAAAAAGTGCTCCAAATCACTATTGAGAAATGCAAATTAAGACAACTCTGAGATACTACTACACACCTCTAAGACTGGCTAAAATAACAGGAAAAGACAAGGATGAATGTTGGAGGGGATGTGGGAAAACTGGGACACTGATACCTTGTTGGTGAAATTGTGAAAGAGCCAACCATTCTGGAATTTGGAACTCAAATTCTCAAAAAGTTATTAAATTGTGCATACCCTTTGACCCAGCAGTGTTTCTACTGGGCTTATATCCCAAAGAGATCTTAAAGGAAGGAAAGGGACCCACATGTGCAAAAATGTTTGTGGCAGCCCTCTTTGTAGAGGCAAGGAAGTGGAAACTGAGTAGATGCCCATCAATTGGAGAATGGCTGAATAAATTGTGGCATATGAATGTTATGGAATATCATTGTTCTGTAAGAAATGACCAGCAGAATGATTTTGGAGAGGCTTGGAGAGACTTACATGAACAGATGCTGAGTGAAATGAGCAGAACCAGGAGACCACTGTACACAGCAATAAGAAGACTATATGATGATCAATCCTAATGGATGTGGCTCTCTTCAACAATAAGATGATTCAAACCAGTTCTAATTATTCCATAACGAAGAGAGCCATCTACCTCCAGAGAAAGAACTATGGGAACTGAGTGTGGACCACAACATAGCATTTTCACTCTTTCTATTATTGTTTGCTTGCATTTTTATTTTTCTTCTCAGGTTTTTTTTTCTTTCTAGATCTGATTTGTGTGTGTGTGTGTGTGTGCAGCAAGATAACTGTATAAATATGTATATTTATATTGCATTTAACATATATTTTAACATATTTAACATGTATTGGACTACCTGACATCTATGGGGGGAAGGAGGGGAAAATTTGGAACAGAAGATTTTACAAGGGTCAATGTTGAAAAAAATTACCCATGCATATGTTTTGTAAATAAAAAGCTATTAAGGAAAAAAAAAAAGAATCCCTGGCTTCCTTCAAAGCTTCACTAGAGGGCTATCATCTATCTCCTAGCAGAGGTCTTTCCTGATTCCCTCAGTTGTCATGTTCTTCCTCCAATATTACTTTGTATATGTATTTATTTTTATATAAAGATGTTCTCATCTTCCTGATCTAGCCTCAGATTCTTACTAGCTATGTGAGTTTGGGCAAGCCATTTGATCCCATTTGCTTCAGTTTATTCTTCTGTAAAATGAGCTAGAGAAGGAAATAGCAAACCATGACAGTATCTTTGTCCTAGAAATCCCCAAATGGGGTGATGAAGAATCAAATATACTAAACAACAATAGCAGTTTTGGGAAAGTTTTAGAATGGAAATTGTGAGTGAAGAAAAGAGGGTAGATGAGATGGCATGATGGCTAAATCAATAGGAGTTGGCAATTGATTAGATAGAGGGGGTGACATGGAAAATAGGGAAAAAGTCAGGGATTATTGAGACTATAAACTTGAGTGATTGGGAATATAGTAGAATTCTCAATAGGAAAAGGGGACCTTTAGGGAGGAGTGGAGCTTGAGGAAAGTTTTGTTTTGACTATGGAGATGTTGAAATGCCTCTGGGACTTAGAAGTAGCAATGTAAGCCCTCAAACTCAGGAGAGAAATTAGAATTAGATATATAGATTTGGGACTCATCTGCATAAGGATAAGTGAACCCAAGGGAATTGATGAGGTCACCAAGAGAGAAGAGACAGGAACTCAGGACAAAACTGGAAGATGAATTCCTGCACTTAGGGGTTGGAGATGGTGACAGTCTAGCAGAGAAAATAACCAAGGGAGGAAGGATAACCAAAAGGATAGGGATGTTCAGCATCATAATCTTTTTTTAAATAACTTTTTATTGACAGAACATAGGCCTGGGAAATTTTTTACAGCATTATCCCTTGTACTCACTTCTGTTTCGATTTTTCCCCTCCCTCCCTCCACCCCTCCCCCAGATGGCAAGCAATCCTTTACATGTTAAATAGGTTACAGTATATCCTAGATACAATATATGTGTACAGAACCGAATAGTTCTCTTGTTGCACAGGGAGAATTGGATTCAGAAGGTATAAATAACCCAGGAAGAAAAACAAAAATTCAAGCAGTTTACATTCATTTCCCAGTGTTCTTTCTTTGGGTGTAGCTGCTTCTGTCCATCCTTGATCAATTGAAACTGAATTAGCTCTCTTTATCGAAGAGATCCACTTCCATCAGAATACATCCTCATACAGTATCGTTGTTGAGGTATATAATGATCTCCTGATTCTGCTCATTTCATTTAGCATCAGTTCATGTAAGTCTCACCAGTCCTCTCTGTATTCATCCTGCTGGTCATTTCTTACAGAACAAATATTCCATAACATTCATATTCAGCATCATGATCTTCAGAGAAATGCTTAAAAAAAGGATGAGATAAGAGAAACAGTTCCATACTTTTACATTTTCTTTAAATGGTCATTTGCAAATCTTCAAAACGTCTCAGCAGCTACCTACTTTGTTTTTTTCTTACAGGAACTCTCCAATTTGGGTTTGGGCAAAGATGTGGCAATTAGGATTCTGCAATTGCCTGTGACTTACAAGAAAACAAAGGAGCAAGTCTCCAAAATTTGGGAAACCCTTCAACCTCAAGTAAATTATTGTTTTCTATGACAGCTATTTCCCACCATAATATGAAATGAGGGAACAGTATGCTAAAACCTTGGTATAGAACAGAAACATTTGAGGAGAATGGAAGCTCCTTAAGAACAGGGAAAACTTTGTGTTTTTCTAGCATCTAGCATAATACTTGGCACATAGTAAGTGTTCATTAAATGCTTAATGAATTTAATTTCTGAAAGATTGTTAGTTACATTGTGGAATTTGCTATGTCTAGGCTAAGAGTGAGAGATATCCTAGGTTGACCATTACATGTAAAGTTCAGAAAGACTTAAGGCAGTGCAACCTACTATAATACAGTATAACACCATGAGCTCCACAAATAATAGTATTTTAATTATCCTCTAGTGTATAAGTTTTAAGTTTAAATTGGAACTGTGATATGAAAAATTCATTAAGGAGCATTTTTATATAAGAAAAAGAAGAAGATAATGGAAATATGTCCCAACCAGCACCCAAAAATATAATGATCTGTTTGAGGGCAGATGACATCTAATGTGTTCAGGAGAAATATTCTTACAAGGAAAACTGAAGTCCAAGCTAGCTCCCTGGAGGCCTCCAGATCAGCCAGAGTCAGGATAAGTAAAAGTCCTTCGTCTTTAGTGGGGGGGAGTGAAGGAGATGAACAAAACTGCCACAAGCTTGCTACCAACCTCCCTTCTCCTGGTCCTGCTGCAAAGTGAAGTTCTCTCTGCCCCTCTCATTCCACCCCCTAATCCTTACCTACAATTCTCTTAACCCCAAACATTGAGCCAGCATTAACTGAGAGAAGAGAAATTCCAAACATATTCTAATAAAGTTATTGTCCAATAGGTAGTTAGCCTTAAGTGCTCAGTTGTCTGATTCAAGCATACCTTTTAAGAGTTTCAACCCTTTACAGAAAGCTAAAGAATTGGCTTTGGAATCAGGACTAACTGAATTCCAGGCTCTAACACAGACTAGTTGTATGATCATGAACATTTTTTTTTATCCTTTCAATGCCAGGCTCTAACACAGACTAGTTGTATGATCATGAACATTTTTTTTTATCCTTTCAATGCCTTCAACAACTCAGTATAAAAAGTTAAAGATGATTTGCTAGTCTACATCAGTGGAGGTAGTTCCCCTCAGATGAAATCATAGGAATAAATGACCACCTTCCCCTCTAAATAGCAGCTTAAAATAGACAAAACAGAATTTTGATTCTTATGAATGTCATAATCAACCAATTTCACATTTAAAGAAAGAAGATTAAAATGATTGTTCCTCTGCCCTAATAGCATGACTTTTTGGAATAGCAAATACATACTTCACATATGTTTATGCTCTTCTAAGATCTCAGCACCCAATGAAAGTGTATCACTTGCCTTACCCTTGTCAGTTATTTTAGAATACAATTCATCAAATATCAAGTGATGATCTACAATAGTGGGGCAGGAGATGAAAAGCTGTCATTAACTGGGCTGAAATTAGTTTGTATGTGTGAGTTAAGGAATTGTCCCTTCTTCATTTGTACTTGTTGAGTTTCGTAACCTCTAGATATAATTATTTGAAAAGTTAATATAAAAAAAGAAAAATGAGCAAGAAATGATTGATTAAAAAAAAGTTAAAGGAAAAAACAGATATATACAAATACTTTTTAAAGAAGTGACATTTGTTTTTCAAAGAGGAGAAATAATCAACTCAGATAAATTCTTAACAAGATTTTATTGGGTTTTCACTTAACTTCCATTAATAAAATTTCATAAAAAAGACAAGAATCCACAGAAATGCTAAGCTTTTTCTGTCATAGAATACCAAGGGATTTATTCTCAAGCCAATAGGCAGTCACATGCTACCATTTAAGAAAATGTTGAAATATGAAGCTTTTAAAATTAAAGCTCAGAATTTGAGCAATTATTTATTTAGTTAAAAAAATCAACCAAACACAGTGAGGTCACTGTGCTTTATGTTTATGGTTGGCATGGTGGTAGGGGAAATATAAAATACCATCATATAGCCTGTGGATTTTAAAATAAAACTGAAGTTTCCCATCAGTGTGCATGGCTGAGGTATTCTATACCTTTGAGCTTGGATCTCCCACTTACAAGTTTACTTTTACAACATTTGGTAAACACATCTGACCTTTAATTTCCTGTCATTGACTCTCTCTTTTTTTTTTCTTCCCCTACTGCCTAAGCAGTTCATTGTCCATGTTGGAGTTGCTTCATCTTCCAAAGCAATCATCCTAGAACAGTGTGGAAGAAACCGAGGTTATAGAGATGCAGATATTTGTGGTTTTTTACCAGAAGATGGTGTCTGCCTGTCAGATGGCCCAGACATGATTGAATCTACTATCAATATGAAAACAGTTTGCAAAAACATCTCTGTCAATGGAATCCAGGTTCTCTTTTCCAGAGATGCGGGAAGGTAAATCCTTTGTAGTTCATTCACTGATCAGAGAGGGAATCAGTGAAGAAAGTTCTGAATTTTTCCTCTACTCATGTGCCAAAAATTTATTTCTTCCATTCTCTAGAGAAGAATAGGATAGGAACTGGACACCTATAATTTTTTCAACATAGGAAAATCCCTGTTGAAAAAAGTTCTTCTTCCAAAACAGATCCAGCACCTTCTCTGCAATGTATCATCTTAGAAAACTTGATCCCATCTAAAAATTTTAAAATGAGCTGAATAACTACATTCTCCTACTTTCAGAACTCAACGCTAGTTAGTACTGATCAGTACAATCATATTTTACATCAGTAAAGTGATTATAAAAATGGAAGAGAGAATGTACAATATTGCAGTAATAATAAAAATAAAAATAATAATGAACATTTCCATGTCAGACATTGGAAACAGAGATCAAACTTGGAATCAGTGATCTCAATTCAAATACCACCTTTGACACTACTGGCTGTGTGACCTTATGCAAGTCATTTATTCTCAAAGTGATTTCAGGAAGTTATCTAAGACTCTTAAGATTTTTGTTTTGCTTTGGCTTTGTTTTTTTGATGGAAAAAAAAAAGAAAATGCCTGTTCACAAATTTGGTCCAAAAAAACCCCAACACTTTATATACAGCTTTAATCTAGGTTAAAATAGATATAGATGGTGATGCTTTACCCCTGTGAGACCCCAAAAGGGGGGTCTTTTTCATAGTAGGCAGGAAGGATCAGGAAGAGATATAGGGGTTTGGTCAAGGTAAAGGTATTTTACTATCCCTGAAAAAGCCTCTGGAGCCTGGAAATGGAATAGATGTGCTAGAAATGGTCTTGGGGCAGGTCTTATTAAAGAAGGAGATAGGTAATGAACCCCTGTGTGTTTGCTTTAGAACAGGCCCCCACATGAAGTCAGAGGGTATATGGGCAACAGGGTTATTTGAGTCTTACAATAATCATTTGAGATAGAAGAAGCTAAAGGGGAGTGGGGGTGCTAAGGGCTTAGGATCAACTGCTAAAGTGTTAGAAAAAGGACTTAAATCTAAGTTTTCCTGATTCCAAAGCCAGTGCTTTTCCCATTGTACTAATTTTATTATTTTTCTCATTGTACTTCTGATGTGACTAAGCAAGGAAAAGATTAGTGAACATTTTGTTGGCATGTAACATGTTATGAGCCTAAAAACCTTTATTTTGTTTAGAATTTGTAACTTGTCTTCAAGATGGTGTGGAAAAAAATTTAAGTAAATAAATCCTAGACTGATAAAGGAGAAAGGGACCTTATAGACTAAGTAATGCCACTCTCTTATTATTAGGAGCAATATTCTAAGGCTATGTAGGCTAAATAAGTTTTTCCTTAAAAAGTATTGAAACTATCCTCAAGATTAAATTGACTCAAGGAACTAATGATTTCAGCTGTTGACTTAGTCTCCTAGTGGTAAAGGAATAAGTAATCAATAGCTCTTCCCTCAGGTTGATAAGGAAATTAAGGCCCAGAAAAAAATGTTTTCAAATCTTTAGAAAGTATTAACATGGTATGGTGGGATGCTCCTGAACTGTCAAAAAACCTGGGACCTCCTGTCACTACCACTGTATTCTGTGTGACATCATGGGCTAAGCCACTTAAGTCTGTGAGACGTTTGTTTTGAATCTAGGAACTGGAAAAAAAAATTACTACTTAATCTACATTTACTTGTTTCAAATAGCAAACATATTTATCCTTTTTATTTGTTTTTTTCCTGTGCACACCCAAAGAATTAGGAGGAAGATAAGAGTTAGAGCTACACACTCTAAAATCTAACTTCACAAGCCTGGAATTCTCCCCTCAGTGAGAAAGGTTGCTTTATTTGTTATACCTACACTAGGAAGCTTTAGAAGGGCTCTGAGAGCAAAAAAACCCAAAGGAGTTTTTTCTAAAATAAGGAAAGAAGGAAGGAAGGAAGGAAGGAAGGAAGGAAGGAAGGAAGGAAGGAAGGAAGGAAGGAAGGAAGGAAGGAAAAAAGGAAGGAAGGAAGGAAGGAAAGAAGGAAGGAAGGAAGGAAGGAAAGAAGGAAGGAAGGAAAGAAGGAAGGAAAGGAAAGAAGGAAGGAAGGAAGGAAGGAAGGAAAAAAAGGAAGGAAGGAAGGAAGGAAAGAAGGAAGGAAAGGAAGGAAAGAAGGAAGGAAGGAAGGAAGGAAGGAAGGAAGGAAGGAAGGAAGGAAGGAAGGAAGGAAGGAAAGGAAGGAAGGAAGGAAGAAGGAAGGAAGGAAGGAAGGAAGGAAAGGAAGGAAGGAAGGAAGAAGGAAGGAAGGAAGGAAGGAAGGAAAGGAGGGAGGGAGGAGGAAGGAAGGAAGGAAGGAAGGAAGGAAGGAAGGAAGGAAGGAAAGGAAGGAAGGAAGGAAGGAAGGAAGGGAGGAAGGAAGGAAGGAAGGAAGGAAGAGAGGGAGGAAGGAAGGAAGGGAGGAAGGAAGGAAGGAAGGAAGGAAGGAAGGAAGGAAGGAAGGAAGGAAGAAGGAGGGAGGGAGGAAGGAAGGAAGAGAGGGAGGAGGGAGGAAGGAAGGAAGGAAGGAAGGAAAGGAAGGAGGAGGGAGGGAGGGAGGAAGGAGGAAGGAAGGAAGGAAGGAAGGAAGGAAGGAAGGAAGGAAGGAAGGAAGGAAGGAAGGAAGGAAGGAAGGAAGGAAGGAAGGAAGGAAGGAAGAGAGGGAGGGAGGGAGGGAGGAAGAGAGGGAGGAAGAAGGGAGGGAGGAAGGAAGGAAGGAAGGAAGGAAGGAAGGAAGGAAGGAAGGAAGAGAGGGAGGGAGGGAAGGAGGGAGGAGAAAAAAACAGAAAGAAGTTTCTTTAGCCATAATAGGGAAAGGAAAGTGAGCAACGATATAACACTAATTCACTTGGGTGAAGCTTCCCGGTTTTTGTGTTATCCTTGGAGAGCCTACAGTGAGAAACCTAAGGGAAGAACTAGCTATTCATTGGCCATCAGGAGTCACTGGACTCCTGTCAACAGCTGGAGCCACTAAGTCTTGATGATGGTTTCAGCATTTTTTAAGGAAAAACTACCCCCATCTCCATAGGATACTTAGTATATGGCTTCTACCGCATAGGCTCCTATTATGGGCTTGGGAATAAGGGCAGGGAAGAATCTAGAGCAAGGGATAGTTAGTATCATTATACAGTAAGGTATGCTTTGTATTGGTCTTTGGAGGAAAAAGTAGCTTCCAATTCTTCCCCTCCCTCTCCAGACTTTCCTTCTCTTTTTTAGCATACATGCTCTTTTTCTCCCTATCCCTGTCCTTCTTTCCATCCTTCACACAACCAAGCACATACTCCCTTCCTCTCCCTGACTCTGCCCTAGTCCTAGAAGTTATCAGAACCCAAAGGAGCTAGACAAAAAGTTATGTTACTTAGGGACAGAAAGAAAGAGGAAAGTCAGAGCTAAGCCAGAGGACCAAGTAAGCACCCAAACATCCCTTAACAATACCAATTCTCATATTGGTACATTCTCATTTTTGCTATTTAATAAAATAATTCTTTAAAATACTAGGTAATCAGGATGAAATTTCTAAGCTCCATTGTTTCCTGATACTTTTCCATCTTGAACAACATCAGTGCACTTCAGATCTTTCATGTATAAAATGGAGAAAGCATTCCATGTCCTGGCTACCTTACAGAATTGTTATACAAATTAAATGAAATAAGTGGAAACTGGTTGAAAAATTAAATGAACAAACAAAACACATGTTAATGGAAGGTACTGTTAAATCATGGATACGAACTCATTTCATTTGAATTGGACAAGTCACTCACCTCTTGGATTCTTAGACTCCTCTTCAATGAAATGATCTCTCAGAACTATGTTAATATTCCTTCATTCAAGTCGTTCTACAACTCTACATAACCTAGAAAATGATAGAACAGCCAAGTCAGCAAGACTCTATTTTCTTGGTATAAGATAAATATTCCCTTCTTGATACCCTTAGGGTTTAAATCCTACCTGTTCCCTCCACCTCAGCCACTAGAAAACATTTTAAAGACTGTTACACAAGATCCTTTACTTCATCCTATTGTGGGTGGGTTCCATTTTCCTGCCAGCCCTATCTTGGACTAAAATTTATGTTTCCTGAAAACAATTTTTAAGGGAGCTTCCCACAAACTCTCTTCATTTGCAGCCTGATGTACAGATAAACAACCTCTTTCCTAACTGACTTTTATGACAATTGAGATTAGTTTGATTCTTACCATGACATTTTTGTGTGGTTACAGATATGTCTGCGATTATACCTACTATTTGTCTCTGCATTATGGAAATGGCTGTGCTGCTTTCATTCATGTCCCTCCATTATCCAATTTGCTAACAGCCGACCTTCTAGGAAGAGCATTGCAAATCATTATCCAAGAGATGTTAAAGCAGTTTGGAAAGGCCAGAAAATAAAGCATGACTTGCAGGAAATTCAGATAATCACCGTGTTATATGCCAAGAGAACCAAAGGACGAAAGAAGTTTTCAAGAAAAAAAAAATTGAATGCTGAAATCCTGCTAAGAGTTTGACTGCCCTTTTGAGAATTTTTTTTTAAATTGCTTGTAAAATGGTGTTTACAGAGAAAAATAAATTATGAATTAACCCAATAAAATAGCAAGGGGTTATATTCCCGTAAGAAAAGGATGAACACAGCAGAAGACAGAATTTTTACAAGGGATTAACAAGCTTCAAGTGCAATTTCTCTTCTTATAATAAAATAAGATCCAATTAATTTCTTTTCTGAGAGTTTACAGAGTATGCAAAACTGACCACAGATGACTCCAATGCAGTCTGCCTTTATGAGAGCAAAGCCAAGCAGTGGTTAAAGAATATGTTCTTGATTTGCCTCTGTGCTAACACCCATTGTGATACATTTGATGAAGTCGCTGTATTTGTCATTAAGAAAATACACGATTGCAATTTCTATTTTCTTCTGGCTTGTTGCATTATTTCTGGATCGTTAGGAATCTCTTGAAAAGAATACAGAATTAGGTCCCCTACTCACAGGATCTAGGATCTTGTCTCAATTTTACTGTTACTTAGCTATATTTTGAGCATATCACTTTGGGGGAAGGATCAATTTTTTCTTTTATCTTTACTTAAGTGGTCTTTACAATCTCTTCCATCCTTCAACGGGAAGGAAGAAAAAGCAGGACACATGCATTTATTAAGCACTTATGTTCCAGGTACTTTACCAGGCATTTTACTAATATCTCACTTGACCCTCAGCACAGTCTGGGACGTAAGTCTACCATTATCCCCATTTTTACATTAGAGAGGACCAGCATATTGAAATTAAGTGAGTAGCCCAGGCTCATACAACTCGTAAGTGTCTAAAAGGGATTTGAATTCAGGTTTTCCTTACCCTAGCTTCAGCACTCTATCCATTGTACCACATACCTCAATAGTAACTCTCTCATAAAGAAACATAAAAATAAAATGGGGCAGGTAGGTGACCCACAGATAAAATGCCAGCCCCGGAGTCAAGAAGACCTGAATTCAAATCTAGCCTCAGATATTCATTAGCTGAGTGACTCTGGATAAGTCACATCACTATTTGCCTTAGTTTCCTTCTCTTTAAAAATGAATTGGAAAAGAAATGGCAAACCATTATAATATCTTTGCCAAGAAGAGTCTCAATGTGGTCACAGAGAATCTGAACAGTGACAATAAAGCTGAAGTAAGACAAGGTGTCTGGTCTCAAAGAGCTCAAGGTCCAATGTGTCTGTTTGTGTGGAGGGAGATGAGGGGGGGTTCCTATAGGAGTATGATACATATTTGAATATATAATACTAAACTCAACAAAGATACAATTACTGCAGAATAGAATAGAATAAGTGCAAAAGAGAAAGGAAAGTTTCCTGACAGAGTATCAGTGAAGACTACTGAACTAGAACTTGGAGATGGAAGGAGTGGGCAAATATATGTTAAAGAGATGGAAGTCACCAGCTAGAGAGCAAGAGATATTAAGCAATCCAACATAAAAGGAGAGGAGTAGTGAGGGACAAGGATGGGAAGGCAAGGAGCCTACAGACTGATTGATTAGACATTCGATGGAACCATAACTAGGCCCATAACTGGGCCTAGCACCACAAAGCCCTGTGGTAGGGGATACCTTAGGGAAGGTGGTTCAAAAACTCATCCAATGCCCAGTGCCAATGAGGCTGCTGTTAACAGGAGAACCCAGGATGGGGCCAGGCCAGTAAGAACTCAATTGGGCAAGAGAGCCATCTTTTTCTTCCTCTTGTTAGCCTCCTATTGACACATTAAGTACTCCTGGAAACAAATTACCCAACCCAGGGGTTTAGGGCTTGTTGGGGAAATAGCTGTCAATACTCACTAAGGGACAAAACCTGGCCCTCCTTAAGGCTAAGATTTCAAATGATAAGCCAGGAAGTGTGCATTGTATTCAGCCTGCAATAAGAAATAGTTTAAGGGTTTTGAGCAGGGTAATAGCACAACCAGTTCCATGCTTCAGGACATTGGCAACAGCCTGTATGAGGAAGAGATATTAGTTGGAAACAAGGTAGTAGGTTAATGTAGCAATTCAGGTTGGTGAACTAGGATGGTGGGAGTGAAAATAAAAAGAAAACAATGGATTAGAGCAATATTTCTGCTCTAGAGTTGAAAGGGTTTGGCAACCAATTGGAATGTGATTGGTGACAGGATGGAAGAGCCAAATATAAAAATGAGGTTTTGAACAGAAGACTTAAATGATGTTATTGACAGATATGGGGAATCCAAATTTTTTCATGATAAGTATTGTTTTAATAAATGTTGATTGTAAAGTTCTCCCAGGAGGTGAGATAGATACATCCAGTAGTCAGCCTGGAAACAGAATTTCTTCGTTCTTCTTCGCCCACTAAGTTTCTAGAAAGAATAGCCAGCACCTTCTCACCACCACTTGCTTGTCAATCTATGACAACTTTTTCAAAAATCAGCAATGACTTTTCAGTTGCTAAATTCAAAGGCCTATTCTCAATCCTCATCTTCTTTGTCCTTTCCAAGAATGGGCACAAATATGACCCAGTTATTTCTCTACTCAAAAACCTTCAGTGGTTCTCTGTTGTTCACATAATAAAATATAGAGTATTGCAAACTCTCAACTTCCCTACTTTCTAGGATCAAAATCTCAGTCATCTTTGACTCTTTCCCATATCCTATACCCACAGTGTTCAAATACAGTATGTTAGAGCTAGAAGGCTTCTTCTATAGCATCTGGGCCAACTCTCATATTTTCCAGGTGAGCAAATGAAAACCTAATCTGATGCTAGGTTCTGTTGATTTGACATTTATGATGTTGCCCACCTTTTCTCTCCTCATTTTACCACCAATTTATTGTAATGGCTTCCAAAACCAATCTCCTTCCTCTCATTTATCTCACTGACAATCTATTCCTTACATAACTGCCAGACATTCTCTGATACACGAATATGACACAGTTATTCTCTACTCAAAAGCCTTCAGTGATCCTCTATTGCTTATAGAATAAAATATAGGCTTCTTACCTTGGAATGTAATGTTCTTCAAATTCTGGCTCTCACCTTTCTAGCCCTATTTCATGCATTACATCTCAGCCCAACCAAACTGAACTGTTCATAGTTTTTCCAGACAGATTCTGTACTGCTTGGATCTTCTCTCAACTCCTTACCCTCACACTATGGATTTGAGTAGACCTCTCTCCACACCTTGAATATATTTCTTCTACCATTTCTTCAAGAAATAGTTCAAGTACTATCACCTGATGCAAGAAGTTTTCCCTAGTCATTACTGCTGAAGTGATCTTTACTCTCCTTAGTTTTTCCTAGAGCACATCATCTGGATGTCTTCTAGACCTCTATCCCTTCCTATTTTGTGTCATGTTTACTTGTACACATTTTGTATCTCTCCCTCTACTTTGCCTGTCCCCTCCCCAAGAACATGTTCCTTGAGGACAGAAACTCATTTTGTAATTTGTGAATATGTACAACTAGCAGAGTCTCTGGAATAAGGTAAAATTTTGCTATTGAAAATGTTTAATCATTCAAACCATTGGAATGAATAAAATTGCAATGGCAAAGGATACAGAGAGACAGTAGGATAGAGAAATTGTACAGTTGACAAAAGAACTAGGTTTGGAGTAGAATTTGCATTCGAATCCTTACCTTTGCCACATACAATCCATGTAATCTTGGACAAGTAATTTAACTCATGTGTAAACTAAAAGAGCTAGAGTAGATGGCTGAATTTTTTTTTTTTCAGCTATAAATCTAGGATCCCATGTAAATAGAGGCATTGTGGTGCAGTAGACATCCAGGTTTAGGAGATAATACTAAAGTTCATATCCCAGTCCTATTACCAACTTTTCTGATCCTTAGTAAGAAAAAGATTTGTACTAATTGATCTTTAAGGTCCGTTTTAACATAGGTTATCCCTTGAATACTCACTTTAAAGGGCTAGGAAGAGAGACCAGCAAAGGAAAGAGATGAGCCATCAGAGTTATATGAAGCAAACCAGGAAGAGAATATTGTATCTTGAAAGCTGAGAAAAGAAAATAGCAAGAATCGATAAGGTAGTCATCAGTGTAAATTATTGCAGTAGTCAAGGGGCTGGAAGACTGAAAAGTATCTAAATGGATTTGATGATTGGATCATGTAATGGTAACCTAAGAATGATGGGGCCAGAAAGTTATCTTATAAGGAATAAATGGGTAGTGAAGGATTCTTTATATATTTTAGAAACAAGATCTTTATCAGAAACAAAGGCTGTCAAGATTTTCCCCCAGTTTTGTACTTCCCTTTTAATCTTGTTTCTGTTGGTTTTGTTTGTTCAAAACCTTTTTAATTTAATGTAATCAAAGTTGTCCATTTTGCTTTTCATAGTGTTCTCTAGTTCTTCTTTAGTCATAAATTCTTCCCTTCTCCAAAGATCTGATAGCTAAATTCTCTAGCTCTCCTAATTTATTTGTGGCATCATCCTTTATGTCCAAATCATGTACCCGTTTTGAGCTTATGGGGTGCCAGATGCAGGTCTATGCCCAGTTTCTGACATTATTTTCAAATTTTCCCCAAAATTTTTGTCAAATGGTAAGTTCTTATTCCAGAAACTATGTGGGGTTTTATCAAATATTAGGTTGCTATAGGCCTTGATTATTGTGTTATGTGTATCTAATCTTTTTCACTGATCTACCACTCTATTTTGATAACTGCTGCTTTATAATATAGTTTTAAATTTGGTACTGCTAGTCCACCATCCTTTGAATTTTTTTCATTAATTCCCTTAATATTCTTGACCTTTTTTCTTACAGATGAATTGTGTTATTATTTTTTCTAGTTCTATAGAATAACTTTTGGGCAGTTTGATTGGTATGGCACTGAACAAATAGACCAATTTAGGCAGAATTATCATTCTTATTATATTAGCACAGCTTACCCATGAGCAATTAATATTTTTCCCATTGTTTAGATCTGACTGTGTGTGAGAAGTGTTTTGTAATTGTGCTCATATAATTCTTGGGTTTGTCTTGGCAGGTAGATACCCCAAAATTTTATTTTGTCTATAGTTATTTTAAAATGGAATTTCTCTATCTCTTGCTGAGGGCCTTTGTAAATAATATATAGAAATGCTGATGATTTGTGTGGGCTTATTTTATATCTTGAAGTTTTGCTAAAATTGTAAATTGTTGCAGACAAGATTAGAGGGAAGCAGTAAACTCAGGGAAAGGCCTTATTTTTAAAATATATAAAGAATTGACTCAAATTTATAAGAATTCAAGCCATTCTCCATTGATAAATGGTCAAAAGATATGAACAGACAATTTTCAGATGAAGAATTAGAACCATTTCTAGTCTTTTGAAAAAAAATGTTCTAAATCACTATTGATCTGAGAAATGCAAATTAAGACAACTCTAAGGTACCATTACATATCTCTCAAATTGGAAAAGATGACAAAAAAAAAAGATAATGATAAATGTTGGAGGGTATGTGGGAAAACTGAGACACTAATACATTTTTGATGGAGTTGTGAACTGATCCAACCATTCTGGAGAGCAATTGGAATTATGCCCAAAGGGCTATCAAACTGTGAATACCCTTTGATCCAGTACTGAGGCCTGAATCCCAAAGAGATCATAAAAAAGGGGGGAAGATGACTCACATGTGCAAATGTTTGTAGCAGCTCTTTTTGTAATGACAAAAAACTGGAAACTGAGTGAATGCTCATCAGTTGGAGAGTGGCTGGATAAGATATGGTATATGAATGTTATGGAATATTATTCTTCTAGAGAAACAATCAGCAGGATGATTTCAGAGAACCTGGAGAGACTTACATGAACTGATGCTAAATGAAGTGAATAGAACCAGGAGAACATTGTACACAGCAAAAGCAAGAGTATATGATGATCAATTCTGATGGACTAGGCTCTTTTCAACATCAAGGTGATTCAGGCCAGTATCAATGGTCTTGTTATGAAGAAAGCCATCTGCACCCAGATAGAGAACTGTAGGGACTCAGTGTGGGTCACAATACAGTATTTTCACTTTTTTGTTGTTTGTTTGCATGCATTTTGTTTTCTTTCTCATTTTTTTCCTTTTTGATCTGATTTTTCTTGTGCAGCATGATAATTGTGGAAATGTGTATAGAAGAATTGCATGTGTTTAACATACATTGGATTATTTGCTTTCTAGAGGAGGGGATGAGGGGAAGGGAGGGAGAAAATAATTTGGAACACAAGGGTTGCGAGGGTGAATGCTGAAAATTATTTATGCATATGTTTTGAAAATAAAAAGCTTTTTTAAAAAAAGAAAATAAAATTAAAAGTTATTCAAACATTTAAAAAAAAGCTATTAATTGTTTCCAGTAGGCTTTTGGATGATTTTTTTAGGATTCTCTAAATATATCATCATATCATCTGCAAGGAGTGATAATTTTATTTCCTTATTACTTATTTAATTTGTTTAATTTCTTTTTCTTTTCTTATTACTAAAGCCAACATTTTTGGTACAATATGTAATACTAGTGGTGATAATGGACATCCTTGTTTCACCCCTGATTTTATTGGGAATGAATCCAACTCCTCTCCATTACAAATAATGCTTGTTTTTTATTTCAAATAGATACTGTTTATTATTTTAAGGAAAGTTTCCTTATCCCTGTGCTCTCTAGTGCTTTTTTAATAGGAATGGATGCTGGAGATTTTTTCTTAGGGAGTTCATTAAGGGCTTGTTCAATTGCTTTTTCTAAAATGGGACTATTTAAGCAATTTATCTCCTTTTCAGTTAATCTGGGAATTTTATATTTTTTAAATATTCATCCATTTTGGGTTAGATTGTCAGATTTCCTGCCATGCAGTTGGGACAAATAGTCCTAATTATTGCTTTAATTCTTTTTCATTGGTGGCAAGCTAGCCTTTTTCATTTTTGATGCTGGTGATTTGGTTTTTTCCCTTCCTTTTTTTTCTAATCAAATTAATCAAAGGTTTACCTATTTTATTATTTTTTTGAATATAAAACCAACTCTTAGTTTAATTAATTAATTCATTCAATAGTTTTCTTAGTTTAATTTTATTAATCTCTCCTTTGAATTTCAGAATTTCTAATTTGGTATTTAATTGGGGGGTGGTTAATATTTTCTTCTTCTAGCTTTTTTAGTTGCATTCCCAATTCATTGATCTCGTCCTTGTCTATTTTATTACTGTAGCTATTTAGAGATTATAAAAATTTTCTCTAAGAATTGCTTTGGCTGCATCCCATAGGTTTTGGTATGTTGTCTTATTATTGTCTTTTTCTTAGATGAAATTATGTTGTTTGATCTATTCATTTTGCAGAATCAGATTATTTAATTTCTATTTGGTTTTTAGTTTATCTCTCCCTGGCCTTTTAATGAATATAATTTTTATTGCATTGTGATTTGGAAAGGAAACATTTGCTATTTCTGTCTTTCTGCATTTGATTGTAAGGTTTTTATCCTCGGATACATGGTCAGTTTTTGTTTAGATGCCATGTACTGCCAAAAAAAAAGATATATTCATTCTTTCCTGTCTCTATTCAATTTTCTCCAGAAATTTATCATATCTAGGTGTTCTAGCATCCTATTAATCTCTCTAGATTCTTTCTTATTTATTTTATGGTTAGATTTCTCTGATTCTGAGAGAGAAGGTTGAGGTCCCCCACTAGTATAGTTTTTCTGTCTATTTCTTCCTGTAACTGGATTAATATATTCTCCAAGAATTTGTATGCTCTACTGCTTGGTGCATATACATTTAATATCATTACTACTCCCTTATTTATAGTACCCTTTATCAAGATGTATTTTCCTTCTTTATCTCTTTTAATTAGATCTATTATTACTTTTTAAAATCTGAGATCAGAATTGCTATCCTTGATTTTATCCTATCCCTCCTTTTTCTTTCCTCTTTCTCCTCTTACTTCTTTATAGGATTAGATAAACTTCTATACCCAATGAATGATTAAGTTTTTCCCTCTTAAAGCCAAAAGTGATGAGCTCAAGCTTCAGACAATGCTCATCCTCCTCCATTCTTTCCTTCAGGTCTTTTGTGCCTGTGATCTAATTTGTCCCATTAGATCCCTCCTTTCCTTTTCTCCCTGTACAGTCCTTTTCCCATTGTTTAATCCCTTTTTCTCTAATATCATCACATCAAAGTCCATTCACAACCACACCCTCCATCCATGTGATACCCCCATCTGTCTGCCCCAGAGACAGTTATGATTCTCAAGAGTTATAGATATCATTTTTCCTATCCAGGGTTGTAAAGTTTAATCTTTAAATAATAAGTACTTTCCCCCATTTACCTTTCTATGCTTCTCTCGAGTCCTATGTTTGAAGATTAAATTTTCTGTTTAGTTCTGAATCTTTCAATAGAAATCACTGGAAGTCTCTTACTTCATTGAAGCTCCATCTTCTCTCCTGAAAGTTGATGCTCAGTCTCCCTAGATAGTTAATTCTTGGTTGTAACCTCAGGTGCTTTGCTTTGTTATGCCATAGTCTCATCCTACCTCAGTTACTCTGCTCCAAAACCCCAGGCTATAAGCATTCCCTCTTAATGTTTGAAGGGATAAAGGTCTTATATCTTTAGGCTATAATCATTACTTCTTAATGTTTGAAGGGATAAAGATCTATCAATTTTAGACATTATTAGAATATCAGGAGTCTCTCCAGTACCTCCCTCCATTATGCCATCCTAAGTGCCTCCCCACATTAGGTCATCCCCATCCAGGTACCTCCTCCATTATGTCATTATTCTTGTTATCCTATAAAAGAGTCCTGTATCTGACATTCACTGCTGGATACTTTGAGACGAGAGTCCGATTCAGTCAATTGATTTACTCTCCAATAAATTAATAATCAAATTTATCTCTAATCTCTATCCTGCCTCAGTTTCTTCACCATTACAGCCTTCTAAGATATGGTATTCCAGGCCCTCCAGTCCTTTATTGTAGAAGCTTTCAGATCTTGGATAATCCTGACTGTTGCTCCTTGATATTTAAATTGTTTTTTTCTGGCAATGGCAGTATTTTTTTCCTTGAGATTGTAGTTCTGGAGGCTCTTTTTTTGGTCATGGCCTTCAGGTAGACCAATAATTTTTAAGTTATTTCTTCTGGAGCTATTTACCTGGCTGGCTATTTTCTAATGAGGTATTTCACATTTTCTTCTATTTTATCATTCTTTTTAGTTTGTTTGCCTAATTCTTCATGTCTCAGAGAGTCATCAGTTTCCATTTGTCCCAGTCTAGTTTTTAATGTGTGATTTTCTTCAGTTAGCTTTTTTATCTCTTTTTCCAGTTGGTTAATTCTGCTTTTGAAGGTGTTGTTTTCTTCAATGGATTTTTTCTTTTGCATTTGGTTAATTATATTTTTTAAGAATTGTCTTCCTTTTTCAAGTTGATGAAAGGTCTTTCATTTCTATTCTCATTTTTTCTTCTATCTCTCTTATTTGCCTTTTAAAGCCTTTTATGAACACTTCCCAAAAGTCTCTTTAGGCTTGAGACCAGTTCATATCACTCTTTGAGATTTCTTCTGTGGACATTTTTTCCTTATCTGTTTTGATCTTCCCTATCACCATATTGGTCTTTCTATGGTCAAGGTTCTTTTCTGTTGTTTTTTTTTTAATTGCTCATTTTCATTCCTTTTCTTTTGATATTTCCTCTTTTGTGAGTTTTATCACAAAACTCCTGGGATAAAGGAGCTGCTGTCCCAAGCTTCCTGTGTAGCTCTAAACCTTGGCTTTAAACATAGGTGCCCCTTGTGTTTATTGGGGGTAATTTTGTCTGCTCTGCTCAAGAAACAACCTGGTTTCTCAGAGTTTGCCTTCTGTGTTGGGACTGGAAGCTGTCCCACTGATTTGTTCCACTACAGAGCCAGGACCCAGGGTCTCAGTTGCTGATTTGCCATGATTAAGAGCCTCTCACAGGCTTTCCCAGAATCTGTCTGAGCTGGGCTAACACCCTTTTCACTCCAGTGAGACTGAATTTTCTTGAAGTTTTTCCAGTCTATCTTGAACTGGAGAGTGGTTTCATTCCATCAAACTCTATTCAAAGCCTTGGGGCATGTAGTTTAAGAGGAAAACTGGAAGAATCGGAGAGCTTCCTGGCTTTATTCTGCCATCTTGGCTCCACCCCACTGGTTTCATCTTCTTGGTATTTGAAGGGCTGATATATGGAAAAGAGAGGCTCCAAAGAACAGAATTAGGGGTAATGGATGGATGTTGCAAAGAGGCAAATTTATTCTTGAAGTCATTGAGAATGACAAACACAAAAAACCTTACTAAAATAAGAGTTATGCATAAGTGGAATATATTTGTTTTCATTCACCATACATATTTGTTACAAGAGTCTATCTATCATCTATCTATCTAGATATAAGGGAAGAGGAGATAAGATATATTATCAAAAAAAGTGGAGGAGGAGAGTCATTGACACATTTTTTTTAAACCTACAGAAGAAAACAAAAGGAAGTCCAGAAGAAATTGTGAACAAATGAGACACATTTCTAAGTCTCATATTGAAAATTTATTATTTACTTAGAAAGAAAAGCAAATTGTACCTTCTAAGAAACTTAATGACCAATCCTCATTCTACTGCGTATGGAAGTGGACATTTTATTTGGTGTTTATTAAAATCAGAATTAAAAAAATTAAGTTCCATGAACTATTTGGTGGAGGTAGAGGGCCTTTCTCTCACTAGGAATCTCCAAACAATGGTGGGAGAAACACTAGTCATGTTCACTGTCTATAAGATTCCCGTTCAGGTATGGTTTGGATTTCTGAGGTCCCTTTCAATTTATATTCTAGAAGATGAGCTCCTCCATTAATGAAAGTATTGAATCTTTTTTTTTTTTTTTGGCCACATATAGAAATAGTCATGATAAACTTGATGTTTTAAAAAATGCTATGTAATTTTTTGAGACTAATTTAGAAGTCTGACATCTCAAAGTTCCTAGTCCCTTAGTTTTTAGAAGATTAAGGTTACAGGATTTTGTTTTGTTTTGTTTTAATGAAGAATTAGGGACCACTGCAGCAGCCCGGAAGGGACTTTATGCAATACTAAGCTCATAATACATAATCATCCAAGAAAATAGCATGGCCAAGAGGATTTACATACTGTACAACAGTACCCACACAGATTTCACAAAAAGGAGCTTATATCCAAGACCAGACTTGAACCTATTGTATTTTTTTGAACAATCAATTTATCTTTATGCCAGAATTTTTGTGTGCCTTCAAATCTTTATATTCATACTACTTTTGATTCATCTTATGTATGTATCTAATTTACTATTCATCCCTTTTATTGAAGGCTTAAATTTGCGACTTTTAAAACTGTTAACTAACTCATTCCTCAGAAAAGTAAATTGGTTTTGTTTACTAATAGATATTTCTATTAGCAAAGAATGTGCCTGGTTGTGATAAGCTGGCATAAGATTATTTTTGTCCTTTTTTTTTTTTTTTTTTTTTTTTTTTAGATATTATATGCCTGTCACTCCTATCTGGGCCCAGAGTACACCATCAAACTATAGCAGGCAAGATGAGTTACTTTAAGGGGCCACACCAATAATGGGGATGTCTGTTTTCTACAGATCATAGTTTTCTCAGATTAATAAAACAGTACTGTACTCTATGTAGAGGAGTTTTCTTCTATGTTATTCAATGGTGTAAAATAAGAGAGCTTTCCTTTTCCTCTAGCAATTTATATATAGTGGATGTTTAACTGTCAAAATCAGCCAAAAGCTCAGTGCAGAATATTTCCAAGTGACATGTGTGAATAGACATGCCATAATGCTTTCCCTCCATCTTACCCAAGTGCAATGAAGTGAACCTCCCACAAAATCAAAAACAGCAAATGCATACAGAATTCTTTTATTTAACTTAAAATCATGTAGTACTGTAACTACTAGAAAAAAGCTGAGTAAGAGAAACTAAAGTTGCCTTAGCTTCAGCCATTCAAAATAGACAAAGTTTCTTTTTTTTCATAATGTAAAGAATCCAGAGTATATCGCAATAACAGGAATAAATTCTTACAACAGAATATACAAAAACATTTTGAAATTTTTTTCATCATCTACTGATTCATTTTATATAAACACAGGAATTTCTTTAGGAATAATTTATACACAGAAAGTCATTTTATGTAACAAATTGGCCATGTTATTACTTTTTTTTTATTTTTTTTAAACTTTTTTTAAACAAGAAAACTTGGAAAATGTAGTATTTGCAATGCATCAGTTCCATAGAGCTTTCTGGTTTGTTTTCATCCCAGAGGTAGACAAACTCTGGCCAATCCTTTCACCTCAAACCTCACTGGCTTAGAAAACAGAAAGGTGTTTTCTCAAGGCATCTATTTTCTCCTTGGCTGTGTCTACGCAACACCAAACATCTGGACGAAAAGTAAAAAAGAACAAAAAACCAACCAATCAGACCTTTTGTTGCCGTAGTGCAAAACATCCAGCTGTTTTCAAAGATGTGAATTGTTGTGGAGTTATGTAGACACAGCCTATTATGTGTCAGAAGCTGGGGGAAGCAGAGGCAGGAAATATTTTTTGGAGCAGAAAAATGTATCTTCGGTATTCTGACTTAAAAATAAATAGGGATTCTTCCTTGTTAATTTTAAACAAAGCTTTAGTCATGATACAAAGCAGCTAACCAAATGGCATATTTTGCATACAGAACTATCATATTTTAAAGGAATAAATCTGTATGCTATGATAACTATAAAAACCGTTAAGCTATCTGCTGTGTTGTCAAATCCTTCAATTTCTCTGGCATTTCACAACAATTATCACAAAACAACAAAACCGGGTACTAAATAATGTGACTTGGGCTGCTTAGTTTGCCACGACACTTATTCTGTTTCCATAACCAATGAGGTTCTTTCAATCGTTGAGTTAGCTACACTATAAAGCGCAATGACCAGCTAGAGATGATCCCCACCCCCATTTGGAGGGTTCTGGAAGACCAAGATACTGAAGATACAGAACTACTAATTCCATCAATATCACCATTCCTTTGTTATAAACCAGGGCACAAAGCTTGAGGGGTGGGGGTGGGGGGAGGGGTGACCACGGTTTGGGGAAGGTAAAGATCCTTTTTGGCATACTGTAAAGCTAACTAGTAAACTGGTACCCTCAAAAAAATTGATCACATGCACACATTTGCACACACAGAGAAAAAAGTGCCTTTAAATTATTTTAGGCATTTATAAACTACAAACATTTTATAAAATTATTCTATGTACTTACAAAAATGCAATGAAACATTTAATTATTTCTTGTAAACCAGATCTTCGTCAACTGACTACCCGTAATCTACTGGACTTAAGAGCCCTATTGAAAATGCTAATGAATCACTAATTAACATAATGTTTACCAAAAAGATGCTGAAACACACACACACAAATGAGTAATGCCATTAGGTAAAAACTAAAGACATACCCCAGAAATGACACCTGCGTCAGAAATTCATAACGTTGACCAATTTGAAGCAAATTCCTTGGTAACAGTTTCCAAAGCAGGACGTTAGATGGTTTATTCATAGGAACCAAGTGATCAAGTAAGATTTCTAAGCTTTGATGTGGTCTAAGACCTCTAGGAACCATCAAGTTTAGAAAATTCCCCAAACTTCTAAGCTCTGTACCCTCATGTCCTCAATTCCATAGTCTTTTCATATAATTATATTAGTCTAGTCGATTTGACTTCCTATTGACTGACTCATTATTGAACCAGCATGGGTCATTCATATGTTTTTAACAAAGAATAACCAGTCCTCTTAGTTGAGTGCCAAAATGAAAGCCTTCTGGCCCGTCTCAGGTCTGTATCTTCAGCATCTCTGGCAATAAATGTTTAATTTAAACAATATCTTGTCTTTGAAATCTTATTTGTACCACCAACTACTTCAGAGTAGAGTTTTAAAGTTTGACCTTTATCACTGGTTCTTAAGGAGTGGATCTCTGGTGCCTTCCCATCGTTGCTTAGCCCAGGAAATAATAGACAGTTGACAAACAAAAGAGTAACATTAATTTTTTAAAAAAAAACAACAACAACAAAAAACAAAACAAAACCCAAATCCTAAATACATGACTAGTATACTTGCTACTGGAATGGGTAGGGCATTTCATGGAGGAGCGTCATTAGTTTGAACTAGACTTATCCTCAACAACTCAAAACTGCTCTCAGAGAATCTTACAGCAACATCGGGGGACCAGTTGACCACAGCACCCTGGAGTTTCCCACCAATCTGAGTTTCAGTGAGAACAAACCATGACAAGAGGCATGAATCACTTACAACCTGCTTACGGAAAGGAGCTGTCACAGTGAGAAAGAGGCTTTGGTGGAACATGAACTGGCCTCAAATTTAGCATCACACTTGGCCGATATTTCTATCTTCCCAAACAAAAATACCTCAAAATTCGATAACCAAGTATGGCATGCTTTGGTAGTTCCACAATAGCCACCTTCTTTTTATGGGTTTGTTTCTCTAAAACGAAACCACCTCCTTGACCACTGAAACACTTACGAATATGATGAGAGAGGCTAGAAGAATGGCCCAGTGCTCTACATGAAAGTTGCCTTGTTCCCTCCATGGCGGCAATCTTGTGTCTTACAGAGTTCGGTATCATCTTCTCACATAACACAAATGAGAAGTGCTACGATTTGGTTCTAACAGGTGACGTGAGAGAAATTCTCCAGAGCAGACAAGCTGGTGGTGTCTCAGGAATAGGCTGCACGTAACAATTACATAATGCCGATACAAAAGCCAATGTCGATTCTCAGTGGTTCACATTACTAAAGCAGTGTGATTTACTGTCAAGAGGAGAGTGCATGGAAAATGCCATAACTCAGGTTTGTAAAGCTATTTGGAGTATACAAAGAAGAAAAAATCAAAGAGGGTGGAAATCAACATGAAATCAGACTAGACCTGTGACTATAAAAATGCCTTGGTATAGTGAAGGTGGCTTGGTCCAGGAAATATGACTGCACCATCACATATGCTTATGTTCTCTTCATATAAGTGCTTCTGAAATGTTTCTCATGATGGGCGCTACATTGTTAGTGTTTTTTCCTACTTTTTTTTTTTAAACCACCTACATTAAAAAAAAAAAAAAAAAAAAACAATACACATGCACACGCAACTTGGACAGTTTGAACAAAACCCTCATAGCCAGCTGAATGATCTGCAGATCTCCAGTTGTGGAAACCGGTATGTGCAAAAAAGAGGAGGGGACGCTACACCAAGGGGTCACCTACGGAAGGAAAAAAACAAAAACCCTGACAAAATATTTATGATCTTGGGAGTTCAGAGGACCTCTGAGAAAAGTAACTGTTCTCCCTCAGGGCAGATAAGGCTCCTGAGCTTCATGATAAAGCTGTATTTTTCAAGAAGTCATTGCTACCTTGGAAGAGTCAACTGTATGTTTCTCAGATACTGCCATCAGAGCCCTCCAAGGGGGCAACTGTCAGAATCAGGTGCCTCAGGTCATATGAATGGCAGGATAAGATTAGGACAAGTAGACAAGTAATCAATTAAAAAATTCTGAAAGGGAAACTAAAATTTGATTGATAATTCTTTAGAATTCATAGAATTTGGAATAGTGTTGCCTTTTCTTTCAAAGAAAAAAAGAGACCAAGAAGAAATAGGGTAAAGGAGAAGAAAAATTTCCATCCAGGATATTCTATTTTGGATTCTCCATTTCGATCATTCATATTTTGAAAGCTCTGCAACTCTTGGTCAGAAGCAATGGCCAACTTTAAGAATTATAGTTTCCTAACTGGTAACTTTAGAGCACTATACAACTTAACAAGGGTTGCGCTTCCCTACCAAAGCTTTCCTGGACTTGTGCTTTGTAGTCTAGTCCAGTGGTGCAAGTGGCATTTCAGAGGAGGTAACAAAAAACAACTTCTGCCAGTCTATGGAATTTTAACAGAAAGGCTATTTGCTTCACTCAGTACCACCCCCAATCCTGGAAACCTTGTAAACAACTGGCTCTGGCAATGAATAAGTTATTCATCATTCAATTCGTATAGAGCAGTCAGAGACAGTTATCATCAGACATGGATGGACAAGTAGCCACTCTCTGAGGCTGCCACAGTTGCCTGGTTTATGACAGCAACAACAGAACAAACATACACCCCTAGGTTCTCTAACCCAACTATACTAAGTCACAGAGGCCTCTCCTGGCTCTCTTCTACTCCACAGTTTAAAAAAAAAAAAAGAAAAGAAAAAGAAAAGAAAGGAAAAAAGAAACAAAACAACAAGAAGAAAAACATTTTTTTTTAAAGGCAAGCTGTTTGGAAATGTTAGATAGAGATAGATGAGTTAGAATGATGCTTTGACCCCTTGGAATAAAGTACTGGCCACTCCTCTCTATAACCTAGTGTATGTGGTCTGTAGTGTGAATGAGGTTACCAGTATCAACGGCATATTGTCAGGTGCTGAGAAATGTGAGATGTATTCTTTTTTTATATATACACATATAAAAAATAAGAGTGAGGTAGATAAATGTTTGAAAAAAATCAAAAACTGTCCCCGTCATACACAAAAACCCTTATCTCAGTATTTAAATTCATTATGGGGCATCTCTACAGTGATTTAAACTGATATCACAAAAAAATAAATTAAAAAATCCTACATAGAATACCTTCTTAATTAACTTTTTTCTTTTTTTTTTTTTTAAAGGGAAAATAACTATGGGACAGAGCCTAAGAAGAAAGTGGGACTCAAACTATACAAGCAAAAAGCACTACAAACTTTTTTTTTGTTTTGTTTTTAATCTCCAGTCACAACTAGCAATCATTCTATTTTAATTCTTTGTTCTTATTCCAAAATTTGAACATTTCCATCCCAGAACAAATCTGGTGCTGCCATCCCTCTGGGGAACAGTGTCAAAAGAGAATTTAGGTATTGAACTTAAATAGCGCCTTGAGTTTTTTCATGCCTTGCCCCAGCTACCAAGGCTTCTGCAGATGAAACAAGCAAGCTACCTGGGATCTGATCCTGATGTTGGGTCTATGTTCAGTCTAGCAGGCCAGAACAATTTCCCATGGCCCAGCTCCTTCACCAACAAGGGGATATCAAATACCTAGCTCACCTTTTGCCTAGTTATCTAAGTAACTGCCAGTGGGGGAGGGCAGGTGGAAAAGGGAGGAGAGGTAGGACAAGGTACAATTCAAAAAGTGTTCCTTGTTTTTTGTGTGTTTTTTTTCCCAATTAGAAAGATAGTTGAGTCTGATCAAATCAGTGCTCTTAGGGCCACTTGTGACATGGTGATATATCTGCTGAGAAAGATTTGGATGAAGCAGCTGTTGTTGTTCATGGGATGGAAGGGTTAAAATATTCTTTTTTTCTTTTTTTAAAAATAGTGACCCAAACGCCTAGTGTCTGCAGTTAAACCGCTGTTGTACCCAACAATTAAAAAAATAGATATTATTTATATATATTTATATATATGTATATATATATATAGAAAGAGAGAGAGAGAGAGAGAGAGAGAGAGAGAGAGAAAGAAAGAGAGATATGTGTGTCACAATCAAAAGAAAGGCAAGGGAGAGACGGTGAGACTTCAACAATGATGAGTATGAACACTGAACAAGAATGTACTAAATATTTAACCTTTTTTTTTTTTTTTCTGACCTGAGTTTGTATCATGCCTTGCACTGTAACAGACTCGAGTGCTATGTGGGTGTGGGTTAAGGAGGTGAGTGAAGGGGAAGGAGAATATGGTAAAAAAAAAATTAATAATAATAATACCCCCTAGGCCACACTGATGAGCATCAGGGGGCATGCATCTTCCTTTACCCCCAATTCCCAATTTCCTCTTGAGCCCTGTGCCCACACAGCTAATGTGTTTAAAAAAAAAAAAAAACTAATGGGATAATAGAAGGGGAGGGAAATGTATTTATAAAAAGGCATCAAACAGTTCATGGCAAATCATGTTATACAAGTATCAATTACGGGAAGAGGAAGAAGAAAGTTGCACACTATATAGTTCAAAGCATAAGAACTTTGTTGGAAGGAGGAAAGGGAAGTAGGGTAGACCTGAAGGTTTTCATAGATTAAATCCACAAAGATAAAGAACAAAAAAAATAGCAGCTTTTTTTTCTGTACAGACATATAGATGAGTATCTGAACCGTAAAAAAGTTATAAAAGTGACATTAAAGACGATGTGTATGCAAATGATCCACGGTCTAACAGAGAACTGTGAGACCCTTTAAGAAGTCTTAATAACAGAGAAAATGTCAACAAAGCTTAATATGCTTGAATCCATTTACTGCTTTTTTCTTCTCTTTTGTGTTGTTTTGTTTTAAATTTCGTTCCTTGCAAACCTGTAAAAAGGGGCAGGCTGCATCACTGGAGATCCCTTCCGGTTGGTGTCCTGGGTGTGGGGAAACGTGAGGAGAGATGAAGAGGGAGGAGGGATGGGGTGAGGGGAGTTTGGCTTACGGCTGACTTTGTGTATGAAGCATGTACTTCTGGCTCTCACCACTGCCAGTTTTCTCCAGAATTCCCAGGGGCCAGAGAGTGGGGGAAATCAATTCAGTTCCTTCCCATTTCCATCACGAGAAAGGAATATTTTGTCCAGTTCCCAAAAATAACAATAATCTAGATAAAAACAACTTGATTTCTTTTAAAAATAAGATGTAAAAAGAATACCAGTTGTCTGATTGGGTGGACAAGATTACTAGTGCTTTTTAAAAAAGTGGAGCAATTGATTACTGTGCTCTTTTCCATGCCTATGACAACAACAACAAAATTTAAGGAAAAAGGAAAGTTTGGGTTTTTGGCAAAATTTGGCAGCTTTGAAAATGGTAGCAACCTTGAATAATGGCCCTTTTAAAATTTCATGAGTTATTAAAAAGGTTTAAAGAGCAGGGTTAAAAATCCAGGCTCTCACTTGATTTTATAGTGTTAGGCAGGTGCTTGCAAGGGGTAATAGGGGCCACTCAGCCAGCCATTTCTTTGATCTGATAAAAAAAAGTGCTTTAAGGTTGGATTTGCGCGCAGATATGTTTCTCCTTAAGAAGCCGAGAGAGAGTGTATTGTGTGTGAGGACAGAGATGTATGAAAAAAAAAAAAAAAAAAAAAGACGACAGGGGAAGAGAGAGAGAAAAATCAGACCTCAAGTTTTCTGTTGCTATTAAATGTTACCAGTAAAGTTTTTTAAAGGCCCGCCTCATTTGAGGAATCCTTTACTGAAACAAACATCTGCTTGCATATTGAAAAAAAAGAAAAAAATCATCAATGTGTTGTTTACTGAAGATAGGGGTCTCCTGTGTGCAGCGATGGCAGTTCTGAAGATCCACTGAGGTACAGTAGGCTTTTGAATATATTGTTAAATTTCTTTTCCCCTCCACCCCCCCACCCCCACCCCCACCCCAGTGTACATGTGTTACTGTTTGCATGGGATTCTGGATCCAAGGATCAGCAGGCCGAAGACTGGGGCAAAGGTAAGGCCCTTTCATTCTTGCGTCCTCCGTTCATGTGCGCATAAGGCTGCCTTTCGTCAAAGCTGGCCCTGAGGACCACCACACCAGGCCCGTTCTCGGCTTTGTGTCCTGAGAGTTTGTCAGCCGGCTGGAGAGTGGAGGAAGGGTCTAAGGGGATACTCTCCATGTTCTCAGTCTCTAAGTCCAGCTCTTCTGTGTCTGGGGGCTTATTTTCTTCACTGTAGAAGAAGGAGACCTCCTTGAAGCCAGGGTCCAGTTCATCTTTGATGCTGCCGATGATCTCCAGAAAAGAAGGTCTCATTTTGGGATTGTACTGCCAGCACATACGCATCAATTCAAACCTACGAACGAAACACACAGATATCATGGAGCAACACGTAACAGTGGATAAAGCCGGTATCAATCCATTTCTAAGCACATATATGGGCTAGGAAGGACCTACCTAGAAAGCTCATTGAAGTGCTTCTAGTTCACATAGTTTCTACTTAAGAGCTTACTTTTGGTTGTCTGAGTAGATTACCAGAAAACAGATCACCTTTATGGGTCACGGGTCAAAAAGAAAGTTATTTACTTTCCAAGTTATGGAAACACCAATTGTACTTTTCAACTCAGTAACTACTCCAGGATAAAATTGCCTGCTGTTTGCCAGCATCTGGCATAGACTAGTATCTCCATCAGGAAGAAGACTACATTTTCAATATGATAAAGCAGAATATGAATTCTGCCGATCACCAAAGAGAGAGTTTGTGGTTTTTGCTCATTAGTTCATTTGCAGATCAGAAAGTGAATGATATTTGGCAATGTGGACATAAAATCCTATGTGGAAACTGAGGTTTACATGGGAAAGAAGAGTGTTTTGTGTTTATCAAACAGGAACTACCAAAAGATGAGGCAGCCCAAGCAAGATGAAAAGTATACTTTTGTTGATTATGCTGCAAAAAGAAAAAAAAAAAAAAAGGAAAAAATATATTCCTTGGAGATCTTAAAAAATGAGATTGCTAGATAGCCCAAAACAATTTCCTCCTTTAACAAGAGCCTATAACAACAGAAGGCTTTAAAAATTTCTCCTTGTATATTTATTCTCTATTCTTCCCAATTACCTGATTAATCAATTTCATGAAAAATAAGGTTATTTAAGCTATAATTAACAAATAGCTTTAGCTCTTCTTCCATTTGAGCTTTTGGACTTAGAGCTGGAGAAGCTAAATCTTCAACCACAAACAGTGAACCTTCCCCACCCAAGAAAGAGACAAAAGAGTGAGGTGATAGACTAGACGCTGTAGATGCTTTTCCATGTAAATGCTTGCTGTGGAAAGAGGAAATCCTGCTATGTGATCAGAAAGAATATAAAGATCTATTAGAGAATGCTATCAGTTGAATTTGTGTTGTAGGGGCAATGTATCCAGGGTGGAGTAGTTAGGGTTTGGGGTTTAGAAGGAGTGTAAACAGAAAGCTTTTTCATATCATGCTGTCAAAATATCTGTAATTACTTGCCTATGAATACATAAGAGAGAAATAGAATTCTCTAGTATTCTAGAAGTGTAGAACTGTTTATATACAATTTAAAGCAAGAATATTTTTCAGGTACTAGTGATATGGTAGAACAGAGAGCTGGATTCAGAGTTAAAAGACGAGTTCAAATCTAAAATTTGATGTTTGAAATCTCTGTGACCTTAAGCAAGTCATCTTGCTGTAACTTGAAAACAAGGGGACAAGGCCAAATTACCTCTAAGGTTCTTTCTAGCCCTAAATCTTTTGTTCCTAATAGGCAGTTTATTTGCAAACCCAAGAACTATGCTTCCCGCCCCACCGCCCAAAAAAAAAAAAAAAAAAAAACCAATCCTAGAAGCCTCTTGACTTCCTCTATAATCATAAGCAGGGTAAAAGTTTTGAATTTACTGACACACATTCAGCATTTATGGTTCAATCAACCTCTTTCTATAAAGGATCTAAGAAATCTATCTTCCCATCTTCACTTCTCTTTTCTTGCTCCACCATTTCCCAAGGGCAGGCGGAGAAAACCACATATATAGAAATAAAAACTCTTGACATAAATATATAAAATCCATTTCTGTGACTTCATGGCTATGCTTCTCTAGTTGACTGGTATGTCCCTGAATAGAAGCATCAGCTGGGGCCAAGAACTCGATATTCCCTGGCTCAGAGCCCTGTGGCCTGGGGGCAATGCTTGGGAGATACCACAAAACAGTAGAGTAATGCATGTGACATCAGCACAAACAAGGCCATGTGATGCTTCTTTTAAACCATTCCAGATTCAAAAACCTTCTCGTGCTTCCCATAAAAGGAAGTTGGGTTTTTTGGGTTGTTGGGTGTTTTTTTTGTTGTTGTTATTGTTTTTTAATCTGCAGGATTCAAAACTGTGTTTACACCACCTCAACAAGAAAACTTTTCAATACACTCTAGTGTCAAGAGTATTCAAAAAATAAACAAGCAAACATCTCTTCCTTTAAAAACATTGGTTAAGAGTTTTTTGTTTTGCTTTAAGGGGGGATAGTGGATTAATTAGAGATGAAGTGTTAAAACTAAAGTTGAAGCTATAACATATCCTTTAAGTAATGTTTGGTTTAAGCCATAAGAAAACTATAGCAAAGAAAATAGTGTGGTTAAAAAGTTCTTATTAAAAAATCCTGGTCTGTTAAGTTTCATTATTTAACTATATTCTGCATATGACTGAGACCATAATTAACCAGAACTATTAGGGACATCTGGCAAACTGGATAATCCTTAGGCATTACAACCAGGCTAAAAGAAAACGAGTAATAGCTTACTACTACTATATACTGCTCTATTCTTTATTAAAAAAAAAAAAAAAAAGTAGGGGGGGAGAGAAGGGAGAGGTATTTCTTTGACAAACTTGTTTCTACTCTTTGCACTTCAGCAGGAATCATAAAATGGACAAGTCAAAATCCATGTAGGAGAGTTAGCAAGCTAAGACACATATGGAGAGCTTAAGGATCAAAGCATTCTTCTTTTAAATATAAGCAAGAAGCTTCAATCAGACCTGATGAGAATGGTTGGTGGACACAACACATAGGACAACAAGGTTCCCTACAAAGCAGAACATGGAAAGAAGATGCTTATGTGTCTGCTTTTATGTCTCCAAAAAAGCAACCTCATTAGAGTCACCCCTGCACATTTTCATAGGGACTTCATGTTTCAAAAAAGAAATTCCAGGCCATGAAACTATTGTCCTGCATTATTCCCTAACCGTGCTACCCTAAACACTTGATCTAACTTAAATACTCCAATGTAGAGTAAGCAAGTTAATGGTTTTAGGATGTTGTGTTTACCATGGGGAAATTTTATCCAAGTGTTAAAACAGCCAGGAAGCATCAATTTATTTAAAGTTTGATATCTATTCAAATACTTTGAATCCTAGCAGAATCAGCCAACCATCTTCAACAATGTATGGCTTTTAATCAACAAGAGTGGGGGGGAGGGAGGGAGAAGGGAGGACTGTGTCTATTATATTTTGCAAACTGAAAAATAAGGCAGTCCAGACACTCTTGGATTATTTTGTTTCAGGTCTATTGAGAGGTTAGTACAAACTCCTTTAATTTTTACATACAGAAGACTGCCATTCACAAGAAACTAGACTTATAAAGGCTGTCCCAAAAGTCTAAGTGCATTATTGGCTAGTAAAGTTTTAATACAGTACATTGAGGTGTCTGGAACACTGTGTGTGTGTGTGTGTGTGTGTGTGTGTGTAAGAGTTTCATGCCATAGAGGTGAGAGAGTATGTGTATAGATGGCGCAGGACTTTGGGGGCAGTTATCTGGTTTTAAAATATTCTCCTTCTGTTTTGAGCCAATTCCCAATTCTTTGTACCTGAAGGACTAGTCTGCTAGACAATATTTTCCTTTGCTGAATCTGAGGACAAGAGAGGTATTTTGCCTATAAAACTAAAATGTCTCCCTCTTATTTTGTTATGCATCGAGAAGGGAGAGGAATTTTCCAGAGAACTTTTGGGCTGCAAAATAAAAACATATAACTGAATTAAACTTGTAACATCTAAAGGCTACCTCTCCTCAATTTTCCTGTTACATTATGCTGGGAACAGGAAGTGTATTGATTTTCCCATAGCAGGTGGGCTCAGATTCCCAGGCATCTTAAATGAATATTAAAATACCATTCATCTGTGGGTGGATCAACTTTACAAGTCCCACAAATATCTTATAGACAAAATTTTACATGAATCACAAGAGAAGACACAAAAGAGAAATATCCTGCCCAAAGCCACTCCTCCTCTCCAAGACAAAACTCACACCTGTTTGCTTGGGCTCTTTTTTAAATGTTTCCCCAAGATTCTACCAACTCTAACAATAAACATCATAGCTTTAACGAGAGTTCTTAAACTTGGGGAAATGAACTAAGAAACAAACAAACATAGGCATTTTGACAGAATTCTTTCAATATAATCAATTTCCTTGAGCATCCTATGGATATTATTTTATGCATTTAAAAACAAATCTGAGAAAGAGTTGATAGCTTTTCCCAAACTGCTAAAAGGGCCCATTATACAGAAAAGTTTTAAAATCCCTGACCTTTATATTCTGATGACATTTTGTTCAAATTAATTGAAAAGTATCCCCCAAGTAATTTTTATTAATATGCTCAGGATGAGTAGGATATATTTAGGAGAACTGGAAAGGATTCTGCAGATCTGGGTTCTGAGAAACACAATGTAAAGCAAAGCCTGACATATATATCTCACAATGTTGGTGCTTGTCCCTGTATACTAAACAGACTATATTTATAATGCAGGTCTAAGCTTTACTTTATTAAAGAAATGTGTCTTATGAAGGGTCTAGTTGATGCTTGTCAACGTTCTTTCACCCTATGCTTTTTGCATTCATGATAACTGTTTAAAGGATATAATAAATGAACCAAATTTCAAAGGGTACCTATCCAGTATACTAAATAAACACAAAAATGTTATGTAAATTCTTAACATCAATAGCCACAGTGCTACAAGAATCAGCTCACCATTTAACATTGTTCTTTTGAGATAACTTTTACAAAAAAAGTATCTGTGCTTCAAGCTTATCCTTTAAATCCCAACACAATTTCAATCTATAGACAAGGCAATGGATTTGTGGTGTTTTTTTGTTTTTTTTTTTTTCCTAGTGGAAACAGCTTTCAGAAACAAAAATGAAGGTCTGTCAACAAAACTTCTGTTCTCAGAAGCCTCTCCAAAGAGGACACCAGTGAAGATGGACATCAAAATCTTCCCAATATGCTTTTCAGAATGAATCCTTATCGTTTAAATTTTTGTTTTTAAATTAATGCACAATCTCTAATACTTATGAGCAGACTTCATTCATTCATGTTTTTCAGAATACCATCTAGAAACTCTACAAAGAAGATTTTTGCTAGAATATGAGCAACCAGATCATTCCATTTTCTATTTCTACACTTGTCTTTATGTGTCTAATGTAACTGAAGGACTTCTGTTTTTATGTTTTAAAATTTATTTTAAATTTAAGTACAAAATAAGAAAAGGGAGGAAAAAAACCACTACTGTGTATGAAGGACTTTTTGTCATCCTCTTTCTCATCTTGTGCAAAGAAAAGAGATGGGAAGTCACAAGGCTACAGTGCTGCCCCACCCCTCAGTACCCACCACCTCCCATTTTTCCCAGCTCCTACCTCCCTCAAGTCACAAAACAACATTGTCATCTGACACCAGAGCAAGACCTCTAGCCAGAAAAGCTCTTTTCACAAGAATGCTCAGCAGCTGAAGACCATAAGGAATCATATGCCCATTATCAGCCTCAAACAAATTTCAAAACAACAAGTTGTAGGTTTTTCTTTCCAGAAAGACAGTTTGAGAATATCATAATATTAAGTGCCTAAAATTAACTGAGACTGTGCATGCCAAGGATTGTGTACAGAGGGACTTAAAGCTAAGTTAAAGCATGTTTCAGTTCCACACAGTTCACTAAAATGAAGTTTGAGTGATAATATTAGTCATATGGTTCACGCTTTTTTTTAAACAGAAAGGGGGAAAATATTTACCTCACTGAGAAAAGTCTTAGTTGCAGCAATATGTTGGAACTGCCCAAGGTAAAGAATTGATGTGTTTTTCATCTGCCTGAGACACTAAAAATTCCTGACACCAAAGGTCACATCTTCTTTCTGCTTGCCTTCCACAGTTGTGCTCTTTAACAAAAGCCAGTGACTGCAAAGGGTTGCTTAAAGTTACTTTATAGTGATGAAATGTAGATATTCACTGTCCTTGTATATGCATGCATGTGTGTGCAGGTATGTGTGTAGGCTGGATTTTGAAGGTGGGAAGGAGTAAGAAAGATTGGTCAAAATATTTCATGGGTGGGCTTCACCCGAACAAAATAACAAATGCTGCCAACCTTGAATATATACCAAGCATAAAGCTAAATAAAATAAGACATGAGGAAAAACCAAAGATATTCCTAAAGGCAGAAGTTTCATCAAATGTGGTTCTTTAGGGGTAAAACCCCAACAGCCAGCCACCAATCTAAAAGCCTGTATAACACTGCTCACAATCAGATTTGCTTCTCTGAATTTTGATTCCTCATTACTAATGGAAGGAGGTGTCAGAGAATACAAAGAAGAAAACTAAGAGGCCCAGGAAATACATACAGCATATCGGGGCAGTTGTCTGGTTTCTCTAGAAGGCCACCCTCCATAACAAACCGGAGAACTTGTTCATTAGACATGCCCTGATAGGGCTGCTCTGCTAATGTTGCAATCTCCCAGAGGACAACACCAAAGGACCTAAAATAACAAAGAAAAAACATTTAAAAGTCGAATGAGCAAGTCTGTTGTTTTTTTAAATAGGAACTAAGCTCTTTATAAAAGTTCCCCTCCCAACATTTTATCTACTTTTGAGTAGAACAAAGTTTGGCTGTAGAGGCCATTGCAAATAAAGGAAAAAAGATCGAATCCCAATAGTTTGTGATAACTATAATGATGATCTGGCCTTAACTTCGCAGAGTGTAATATTTAGGGAAGTAATTTTCTATTATAATCTGGCCTAAGGGAATTCAGTTTAAAAAACATTGAGTTCCTATTGAATGAGAAATATTATGCTAAGGACTAGAAGGGATATAAAGATTCTCACTGAGTTGAAAAATGACAGTTCCCAACTTCAACACATAATTACTCTCTAGTATTAGGGTAAGGTCAACTACAAATAAAAGCTACAATACAAGGTAGGATGTTAAGTTCCATAAGAGAAATGTCAAAAAAAAAAAAAAAAAAAAAAAGCACTATGAGGATTTAAAAGAGAAACAATTCATATGTAGCTGCAAGTTGGAGAGAAGTTAAGAGAAGTTTTCCTAGAAGGGATAGCCATGAAGGAGAGATAGGAATTAGATGCAGCTAGAAAAAGGGGTATCCCAGAAACAGATAACAATTTAAGCAGACATGGAGGTAGGCAATTTTAAGGTATGCGCAAAAGACATCAAGCAATCTTGTTTGGCTAGAATGTAAGATACAGGAAAAAAAGAAGTAGAAGTTGTGCAGAATAGATAGATTGGAACGGAATCACGGAAACTCTTCAATGCTAGTCTAAAGAGTTGGGACTTGATTCAGGAGGTAACAGGGTACCATTTAAAGTTCTGAACAAGGCAAGTCAATAACATTATTAGAATTGGATTTTGGGAAGACTATGTAGAATTCATGTAAATGTTGGGTTTGAGGGAAGCACATAGTGGAGGCAGGAACAAGCAAAGGTTATTGCAATAATTCAAGGGATAAGTGAGGAGGGTGAGAAATAGGTCGGTGACAGTGGGAATAGACAAGGAGATAGATTCAAGATACTCTAGAGCAAGACAGGACAAAGATTGGTAACAAATCTGAGAAGCAAGGAGAATTGTTAAACATGTCAAAGAACAAAGAACCACACCGAGAAATCAATAATTATGCCACACAAAGCCTACTCTTAATTTCATGTTTAAAAATCCTATCAAATAAAGAATTAAAAGAGATAATAAGACAATACATATTTCTGCATATCAGTCATGTAAAACCAAATATGGGAATACTCTACATCTCTGTAATTTTTTTCATATTAAATCTTTATATATCTTCATTACTTTTACATTCAATTCATGTCTACTAGCTTGGATGATGGACATCATTACACTGCTAAAGGATGGTTAGACAGGCCAGATACAAAAATAATGCCAATAGAAATTATCCTGCCACATTATTTCCATACTGGAATTTGGTCCCCAAGCACAGCAAAAAATTCTACAGAATATGTATAAAAATTTGTGACTCTTGGAAATGAAAAATTTTAGATGTTGCTTAAATAACTTTGAATTTGTAGTAAGATTTGGTATAGGGGCAACTAAGTGGTGTAGGGGATAGAGCACCAGCCCTGAAGTCAGGAGAATCTGAATTCAAATCTGGTCTCAGATATTTAATATTTCCTAGCTTTGTGATCTTGGGCAGGTCACTTAACCCTAAATATCTCAGGAAAAGAATTTTTTTTGCTATAAATAGATACTTAAAGTACATATTGGTATGACCTAAATAGAAGCTTAGTATTCATGGGGAGAGGGAAGAGGGGGAATTTACCCATTTCATCCCATAGTCCTTTACAATTTCTAATGACTGTGAAATAGTATTTATGTTACAAAAGATTTCTAGATAAGTACATGCAGTCAGATATCAAAACAACTGCTTTAAGAAGACCAAGCAGATATTTTTCTTATGACTTTTGAAATGGGAATCTCTACATTGTTAAATATGTAAGGCATGTAAGTGATGTCTCCAAAGCTTGTAAGTTTGTGATGTTTGAACTATCAAACAATACAGGGAATGATATATCTTCTATTTTTACTGCTTCCCATCTTGGTCACAGAAAATGGACTCCAGAGCTTTTCTTTTAAACTGTCCTATTGCCTAAGATTTTCTCTACTTTGTGTACTTTTTTTTTTTTTATTTATCAACCCAGTAGGCCATAAAAATGCAATTTTCAAAAAAAAAAATATATATAATGTCTGTTTCTCTGTAGGTTCAGTTATCTTACTTCATTGCTCAAAGTGCCTAGAAGGCTATAATTATCTTGCTCCAGTCCAATAAATAATACTATAGGAAATAATTGTGCACTTACCTGGTACCGATATTGTGTAGATGAAAAATAGAATAATTTTGCTTTAATAACTAGTCAAAGCACCAGAGAGTACTAGAGGTAGAAGTACTCTAAGCCAGAGCTGAGAGAACACCTAGGTTCAACTAGATGATTTTACATATGTTGACAAACTGAAGCAGTGAAAAGCATGTGGATAGTATATTATATTTTCAGATTAGATATTTTTAAGAACAGTTTAAAATTTGGCAAGGTACTATACAAATTTTGAACATACATTAAATTAATGAATAATTTAAATTGATTTCACTCTTGCAGATTAAATTTATCCATCTATGTGGAGAAATTATTATTATGGTATTTGGATTTTTCTCCAGTTTCATCTCTTGCTAAACTACCTCTTCCTTCCCACAAATATAAAAACAAAACCAGGTTTAGTGTCCATGTTATGTGGGTATTAGGATTTTCAGTGTCCATGTTATGTAGGTATAAGGATTGTGTACAATAAGAATGGTCCCACAATAAAATGTAATGTTGGTTTTCTAGATTTAGAATAACTTGAAACAGAAAAATGGTGAAATAGGAATAGGAAAGAAGATTATCAATGCCTTATACATTGACATACAGAAATACAAAAAAAGATGGATATTACATATTATATATATTGGCAGTAAACTGACTCTTAGAAATGGAAAATTTTTAAAGGGTACATTGATGCATCATTCTTATCCAGATAAAATGTAAAAAAAAAAAAAAAAACCTTTAAAACAAGTTTATAAATGAAAATAATTCAATAGCATGAAATAAACTATATTAAATAATTCACAATTGTATTAACAGACCATTTTGTAGGAGAACAGTCTTGATGAATGTACTCATGTTTTAAGGTCTTACTCAAAAATATACATATTTATTGCACTGATTCATATATATAATATTCTCTCCAAATCTCAGCACACTATTTTTATTGAAACCCTGGGAAGTTGTTTAGCATTCGAAAGAGGCTCAGAATTTAGTACTCAAGCTATATGAGAAACAACTGAAGGGAACTGGGATTTTAGTCCAAAGAAAAAAACATAAGGAAAGACCATAACTATATTCAAATTTTTGAAGGGATGTAATATAGAAAAAGGTTATCTTATAGAAACTAGATTTGTTGTTGTTCTAGAGCAATGGGGTCAAACAAACAGAAAGGATCCCTCCTGAGCCCACAGTGACTTAGAAAATCACAAATTAACATCACCTATGTTGTATTATGTTTTTATTTATTTTGCTCAATTGATTTCCCGATCACTTTCTAATCTGGTTCTGCCCAAAGGGAGATGGATTTGACATCTGTGTTCTAAAGGACAGAACAAGTAGGACAGCAGCTAAAAACTATGAGAAAGTATTGTCTCAATGTAAGAATGAACTTTGTCACAGCTAGAGCTGTCCAACGTGATATGAACTGACTCATAAATGAATGAGTTTCCCATCACTGGAAGTATTCAAAAATTAAAATGATTTCACTTATAAGGGATATTTTGTGGTTCTTCAGGTGATTCAATCATGTCTTACTCTTTGGGATCTCACTTGAGGTTTTCTTGGCCAAAATACTGTAGTGTTCGCCATTTTCTTTTCAGGCTCATTTTACAGATGAGGCAACTGAGGCAAACAGAGTGAAGTGGCTTCCCCAGGGTCACTTAGCTAATAAGTATCTGAGGCCATAGTTGAACTCAGGAAGATGAGTTTTTCTGATTCTGAGCCTGATAGTCCATCCACTGTGCCCGATACCTGCTCTTATAAGGGATGTTACAGAACAGATTTTTGTACTGGGCACATGACTTGACACAATTCTTTTGATGCTAATACTCAATAATAATATGTGACAACTATAGAGTTTGCAAGGTTTATAAAGCACTTTGAACATAGGATCTTTTTTGATTTAGTGACTCCATGATGCAAGAACATTAGGGCATATGGGATTTTTTTTAGTTATGAGTATTTTAAAATGATTCAAGAGTATGACAGGTTAGATGCCTTCAAGGGAAGGCAACCTTACTTTACAATCAAAGTTGCAGCATATATAAGATATTTTAATTCCTATCTTGATAATCTACTTCTCAAAGTCTGCAGAAAAAATGAATTTTAATACTTTAATATTTAATATTAAAGAGTATTTGATATTTATTTTCCTTCTCCATTTTTCTTACTGATTCTATTTAGCCAAGTAGTGAAATGGGAAATTGATAGTAAACATCTGTCCCTTCATGATTGCTTTTTGCAAAAATAACTAAGTAGTACTAGGATAAAAACAATTTGCTTTTTTCCCTCCTCTAATTTCTAAAAATGGAATTGATTTGATAAGTGGAAAGGAGCCTTCTTTCACTACAGTTCCAATATCTGACCTCACAATGAAATAACAATGTTTTGCTGTGTCATAATTAAATGCTATTTCTAATAGGCACCTGACAAAAAAAAAAAACCAGGCTTGAGCCCTGGGAGGTTCATGAGGTTAAAAAAGTGATGTAGGTTACTATTTAAATGATTCTTCTGTGTTGTCATCCAGACAGTTGGAAGTAAACAACACATAAGCAATAAGATCCCTTGCTAAGAAAGCCAAGAAACCATGTGATACTTTGGGAAGCTGACATGTCAGAATGTCCGACTATTTGCCAAGATCTTCAATTATGTTTTAGAAACTGACTACCTCTCTACAAACTTACTGAGAAAAGAGTATAAAGAAGAGGGCACAGTTTGAATACTCTGACCTTGTCCAAAGTTACTATACTAAGAGACTTTTATTAAGAAGGAAGATATTTTGTGTCCTGTTCTACCTATGAGTCAGCAACCAAGTATGCCTACTGAAGGAAAAAAAAAAGAAAACAGATGGAACTAACGGGAAACATAATAAAATACATAAACTTCATATATTAAAAAAAAAAAAAAAAGAAAGAAAAAAAGCAATTCAAAATTCATAGTGGTAAAGGCACTACAGAAGAGTCAAAAAACCCTGGACCTTCATCCCAACTATAGCATTTAACCAATTTGTATTAATTTTTGTGAACAGCAAGTTCCTCATTTGTAGAATGTAGGTTAATCAGCTGCCTCAGTTACCTCAAAAGTGTCATTGCAGAGATCAAATGAGATACTGGTAAAATGAGATACTGCATATAAAAGTATTTCATAAAAAACAAAGGACTATATGAATGAATCTGGTATCAACATAAATTAAAGAATTTTGGGAAGGGAGGAAAGTAGGAAGGAAGGGAAAGAAAGAAGGAATCAAATGTGAAAGTGCATATGAAGGAAATTCATAATTGGTAAAGATTTGTATAACTATAAGGTGATATTAAATGCATTTTCAGATACATGTATAAGTGAGATATAGAAATACATGTATAAACTATATAAATAGAGTATAAGTGATTTCCAGGTCACTCCCTAGCATTCTTCAATGAATTTGGGACAAGCCTTCTAATTTTTTCTTTTTTTCTGAACTCCCCCTCACATTAGAGAATTTCAACAGTCATAATGACTCACTCTCAAAAACCCTAACCATTCAGTTCCTCAACCTATTCACTTCCCATGACTTACCTACATTAGACACACACAAAGTTGTTTATACATCACCCTCAAATATACTACCCCTCAAGAATTGCAAAATTCATTTATCTGAACACATCTATATTAGCTTTTTGCCTCTCCCTTTGTCTTCCTTAAAAAATCCTACGTTTCATCTGCATGCAAACTCCAATCCTTTCATCTCTCTATTCTCTTCTAAACTCTCTCTCCTATATTAGCTATTCTCCCCCTTCTTCCCCACCCCATTTTGACCCCTTGGTAAACCAATTCAATTTGATACTCACTCTCTTGAATCCTTATCTCCCTTATTCATATAACACTCCTTCATTCCCCTTTACATTTCCCATTTCGCATCAGGTGCCTTCTGCTACTTTCTTCACCCATTTCATATGATGAAATCTTACTCTTCACCAAGATGAACTCTTTTACTTGACCAAGCAAACCCATTTCATGTCATCTCCTTTAAGATTGGCTCCTCTATCATTTCCATTCTACCACTTATTTTTACTCTGTCTGCAGCATGCCTCTTACCTTTCCCCATCCTGGGGGGAAAAAACAAAAAAACAACCCAAAACCATAACTTGAATTTTCCATCTCCACTAATAATGACCCTAAATGTCTTCTGCCTTGTATAGCTAGATTCTGTGCAAAAACAAAACAAAATAAAAACAGGTACCTCCAGTTTCTCTACTCTCTCTTTTTTTTTTTAAAAACCCCATATAGTCTGGATTATCATTTTATCATTCTACCAAAACTGTTCTCTCCAAAAAATGCCAGTTATCTCCTAGTTACCTAATCCAATAGCTTTTTCTCAATCTTCATTTCCTTGGCCCCTCTGTGGCTTCTACCATATTGATCACTTCCTCTTCCTTGATCCTCTTTTTTAATCTAAGTTTTCAGGACACCATTCTCTCTGGCTTCTCCTATCTACCTTACCAATCTTTCTTTGTTTACTTTGCTGGATCCTCTTCTGGATCATGCATTCCTCAGAGCACCCTTTTCTCCTCCAGCTTCACTATCTCATTTGGGGATTGAATGAGCTCCCATTACCACTTCTATGCTGATTCTCATATCTACCTATCCTTATCCAACGTGTCTGCTGACCAGCAATTTCCTATCTCCCACTGCCTTTAAAGCATCTCAAACTTGACGTCCAACAGACATGTTAAACTCAATCTGTCTAAATGGAACCTATTATCTTTGTCCCCAAATATGAAATTTTAATTTCTCTCTAGGGCAAAAACCATCCTCCAAGTCCCTCAAAATCCCAATTGAGGATTCATCCTTCACCCTTCACTTTCTCTCACCATACTCTCCCCACCCCCCCAAATCTGATGTCAGAAACAACCCCTTCTCTTCTTTTGTCACCATTCTAGTGCAGGCCCTCATCACCATGCCCAGACTATTACAATAGCCTATGAGTAGTCCTGCCTACCTCAAGTCCATTCTCTATTCAGCCATTCAAGTAATTTTTTGGGAGAAGAGGCAAGGCAATTGGGGTTAAGCGACTTGTCCAGGATCACATAGCTACTAAGTGTGTTAAGTGTCTGAAGCTAGATTTGAACTTAGGTCCTCTTGACTTCAGGGCTGGTGCTCTATCAACTGAGCCATCTAGCTGCCCCCAAAAAATTTTTTTAAAGCACAAATCAAACTATGTCACTCTCTCCTCCTCCTCCCCCCATTCCAGCCAACTAATAAATCCCAGTGATTCTCTATCATCTACAGATTCAAACACAAAAATCTTCTGTTTTACAATCAAAACTCTTCTTAAATTAGCCCTTCCTATCTTTCTGGTCTTATACCATACTCTTCTCCATCTACTCCTTGATCAAGTGACAATATCTTCCCTTACTGTTCCTTACCGGCATTTTCTCTGGCTCTCCCCTATGTGTGGAATGCTCTTCCTCTCCAATTCAACTAGCTTCCCTTAAATCCCAACTAAAATCTCTTCTTTAACAGAAAGCCTTACCCAATTCTTCTTAATTCTAGTGCCTTCTCTATGTTAATTATTTTCTTTTTATGCTCTATGTAGATTGTTTGCACATTTTTTTTTTTTTTTTGCATGTTGTCTTCTCTGTTAGACTGCAAACTTCTTGAAGCTGTAGGGTTTGTATCCCCGGTGCTTATCATAGTGCCTGGCACATAGTAGATGCTTAATAAATGTTTACTGATTAATTGATTGATACATACTGATTGATCCTGGGCATGTAAAATAAGGAAATGAAAGAAGATTGAAAGATAAAAGAATAAAAAATATGAATATATTGATGTGTGTATAGGTGTGTGATTGTAAAAAAAAAAAAAATCTGAGTTCTTGGAAGAATGATCTATGATATTAGCGTCCTTCCAAATGAAAGTCATGAGAATGATAATCTCATATCCCTTCCAACTTTAGACTTTAAAGTTCCAAAAATTAACTTCTTTTAGTTGACATACTGATAACAGGAATTCCAGAGAGCATGTTGGATCGAGAAAACTAGCCTCAATAAAATAAGGAGGATTGAGAATGGGGTGATATAATGGCAACAGGAGAAAGAAGTAAGCATTTAAGCTTGATTTGGTATGATTTGTGGAGAAAGAATCTTGTTTGTCAAACAAAATTTCATTACCAAACATCAGAATGTGTTGTGAAGACTCCATCCTTAAGTGACTCTGGAGACATCCAACGAACAGGTAATAATCCTTTACCTCCTTTTCGGTAGTAATCTGTCTCATAGATATCTCTTGTCATACCAAAATCTATAAAATTGAAAGAAGGAATAATGGCTTAACATAGTCAAGCAGTTCTTTAGAGGGGAAATGAAGGCACATAATAAACATAAGATCATTCATATTGTTCACTAACTTTGTTAACAGCACTAAATCCAATAGATGGGATATGAATGTATGCTACTAATTGCTAAATATTGGTGTGCTTCACATTAATAAAACCAGATATTTAAAAATCCTAAATGTCAACAAATTAAGGGATGATTATTCTCAAGAGAAAAAAAAAAGATCTCAATGATTCTTTGCTTTTAAAAGTGTTTACCACAAAATTCCTTTAAATAATGGAATATCAGAGCATTTAAAGATGTGATTTACAAAAGCTTGATATTATAAAAGAATGATTCTTAATCCATAAAGCAAATTAATTTCTTTCAAAATTTACCCAAATAAAAATTCATTTCATGTTAATTCATTCCAAGGAAAGATCATCATAATAATAGGTAGAGACAAAGTACTGAGATTCAGCATTCCCGTTAAACCAAGTGAAATACTGAGATTTTCTCTAGCCTACTTCTTAAAAAAAAAAAAAAAAAAAAAAAGACTGGCTCTCCCTATCTCACCCCAAGCTGGAAATGTAGGGGCTACTCATGATCCTGATCTTACCACTGATCTACATAGGAGCTTTGGCTTTCTAAACTTCAGCCAGGGCTGGTTTGTCCCTTTTTAAGGCAACTTGATAGCTCCCTATTCTCAGGAGTTTACTACATGAGCTCAAGAAATTTTCTAGTCTTCTCCTGTCACCCCAATCATAAACATGAAGAATTGTACTTGCTCACAGTGAGATTCCTAAGAAAGTTTTTATTTACAAGCTACCTAAGACCATTATTCAATAATGGTTTTCCAATGGATTAATCTCATTCAGTTTTTCAAGTTTTCCTTATTTTTGTATCCTTAGCAGTTAGTATGTAAATATGATATCTGGTTCTCCTTTAAACCTAAATTAATTCCTTTCCAGGTTACTTTATTTAAAATATTACTGTACATCAACTCTTCCTTTCTCATGGCAAACTCTGTTTCTTTAAACTTTCCTGTACATTGATTTGTTATTTCCTCAAGAGGTTAAATTAAGCATATTTGAAAATATGCAAGGGCAAAAGTACAAGAGCATCTTGGACCTTAATTAACATAATTTTCCTGCACAAGGTTAAAAGCTAATGAAGTTACTATTATTAAAAAAAAATTAGTACATATCCTTCTTGATACATGAAACATGGCTCCAGGAAAATATTTGTGAGTGCAAGATTCTGGCCTTTGAGTTAACCCAGTGCCATATAAATCAGAAAATGAAAGAATGCTGGGTCATTCCACTGAGGAAAGATTATAAAGTTTTTGCTTAATATAAAAATTTTAAATAAATTTTAAAAAAGACAATTCCAAGAAAAAAAATCTGCAAAGAATTGCTAGAAGTAACAATAATGATGATAACCATATTAATATTATTAATTATGATAATGTAATAATAACTAACATTTGATTATGTGCCAGGACCTGTGCTAAATTTTTATAATTATTAATATTATCCCTATTTTAAATATGAGGAAATAGATCAAACAGTCTGGAACCTAAGTGATGCTTAATAATTATTTATTGTTCAAAAGAATATTAACAGGGAAGTAAGAAAAATAATCATGTGCATCATAAAATCAAATATATAATAAAATGTTTTAGATTTTTAAATTTTGGTTTGTTTTGTTTTTAAATGAGGGTAGGGTATACAAAGAGAAAAGCAAAACTTGGCAGAAAAGATTCCACTGTAGGGAACTCAGAAGAACAAATATCCTCTCCAAGGGTCCTCTGTTTACTCATTTACTTCTTTTTTGTACTGACATATCCCTCCTCACCTCTTTGGCTCTTGTCGAAAACCCCAGTGAAATGGTTCTTGGCCACTGCTGACTGGTCTATGAGAGCCATGTGTGCTATAACTTTTGCAATAAGGTCTTTGAAAGCAGCCTTGCTCCATATATGTAATCTAGGCTTACATGCTAGCAGGTGTTGAATGCATATTTCATGACAAACATAGTTTTGTTTAACCTGTTCTTTTACTCAGTAGCACATAGTTTTATTTGTAAGAGCAAATGCAGAAACACCTGTTTTGGAAATAATTCTTGAGGAGCTATTCATAGTTTCCTGAGGGAGGGGGAGGGAAAACCATAAAATATCTCATTTAAAAATTACAGTTAAATGCTATTATGTGTGGGGAAGTGGGGGGTAGGAAAACATTCCATTAAAAACTATAGAGAAAATACATGAAAAAGTTAACTTCTGAAATCGTTTTCTTAGACTATAATATTTTTCTTATGATTTTTCCCTTGTGCTTATCAGAGCCATCATATGAAAAGTGAAGAAGCTAGGCTGTTTCCACAGCAACACCGTAGTTTTATTTGGTGTATGTTTTCCTTGGTGCATACTAAAAATAAGTACACTTAAGATGGAAACAGTGATCACTAGAAACTACATCACTAGCCAACAATCTAAAATCCACTTAGGACCTCTGCTTTTGTTTTGTTGTTGCTTATCAAACAGGTCTCTAAGTGAGGTCCTGCCTCATGCCTGTCTCTCTGATCTCCTGATAGCAGCACACGCGTCTCCATTTTCATTAGAAATATTATTAGTGGGAATTTATATACACACCACCCTCCAGAAGTTGGGGGAGTCTTTGACTTAGGGGAATCTAAGTTTAACAGCATAGGAATGCTACCACAAACAAGGGCCACATAAGACAAAATGGAAGAGTGTCTGGAAAGATAATTGAAGTAATCTATCTAGAGCTAAAACATATGATACCTTGGAAGAAGGAAATAAAAACAACTGCAGATAACGTAGCTTAGCTGAACTTTTGCAGGGCTATTGCAACATACATATGCAACATACATAGATCTGTAAAGTATGTTGCTGAGCACCTATTGTTCCTGGAAATCATCATCATGCAAACCCTGAATAGAGAGACAAATAGCAAACAAAGAGCAACATATTTCCTTAAACAACAACAAAAGACAAAAGTACTTCCAAAACCCAACTAAATCTAAATTAATACAAGAAAATATAACAGAAGTATAAAAGATTATTTCCTTTTGATAGGTGCAGAGTTGGAAAGATAAAGGAAAACACACCTCCGATTTTGACGGTGAAATCTTCGGCAACCATGCAATTCCTTGCAGCGAGATCCCTGTGGACAAACTTGTTGGCATTGAGATATGCCATACCATCAGCAATCTCTCCAGCCATCTGAATCATCTTCTTTAAAGTTGGAAGCATCTGGCATGGATTATTCTGATGGAGAGCAATAAAGGATTCAAATGTGAGAAAAATTGAGAATTTGTCCTTTTCAAAACTGTAATGCCTTTTCTCAATTCTATCACCACAAGTCAGTCTGCTAAGGAATCAGCATGTTATTATGTAGACCATAGCATCTGTTTAGTGGTAAAATCATGTGCTCACTCCCTAACCACATCAAGCTCAACAACAACGAGAAATGCCAATTAGCACTCCTTTAGACCGGGGATTTCTATTTTGGGAAGTACATAAAATGTTTAAAGTGAAACAAGCAATTTTTGGTATTAAGAATTCTATTTTACTCAAGCACCTAGAAATTTATACTCCTTTTAACTCAATGGTTTACCAAGGACAAAATATAGTTAAGAGAAGGTCATTCTAAAACTCATTTGAATGTCCATGCTTTTGAAAAACAGGACAAATATTCAAATATATAAATCTCCTGTCTCAATTTTCTTTTTCTTTTTTCTGAGGCAGTTGGGGTTAAGTGACTTGTCCAGGGTCACACAGCTAAAAAGTCTTAAGTATCTGAGGCCAAATTTGAACTCAGGTCATCCTGACTTCAGGGCTAGTGCTCTATCCACTATGCTGCCTAGCTGCCTCCTCAATTTTCACATAAACTTTTTTATATTCCTTTTAATTTTCCTTTTTTACACTTAAATTCCCTATTAATATAAGCAACCACTCAGTCAATTGGCATTTACTATTAATAGCAATATTTGCTATTGTTTTTCATTTTCTTCCACTATGGGATTTTCTCGGCAAAGATACTGAAGTGGCTTGCCATTTCCTTCTCCAACTCATTTTACATATGAGAAGACTGGCAGGTGATCTGCCCTAGATCTCAAATCTAGTAAGTGTCTGAGGTCAGATTTAAATTCAGGAAGATGTCTTCCTGATTCTTGGCCCATCACTGTAACTACTGAGATACCTGGCTGCCCTATTTATTGAGTATCCTACAAGTCAGGCATTGTGCTAAATACTGAGGCTTCTTATAGAAATTAGGATTATAGATAGGACTTAATGGAAGCTTTGATGAAAACCAGGAGGTGGAAAGAGTATCTAGACATGGAGATTAGCCAGTGAAAATGATCAGAGGCTGGAGATGAACTGTGTGTGTCATATGTGAAACATAGCAAAGAGTCAGTGAATCACAGAATACATGGAAGGGGAATAAGGTGTAAGAAGACAAAAAAAGTTGTGAAGGGCTTTGAATGCCAAAGAGAAGATTTTATATTTGATCTTATGGAGTCACTGGAATTTACTGAATGGGGGTAAGGATGTGTGGGACAAGATCAGAAATGCACTTTAGGAAAATTAATTTTACAAATGAGTAGAGGAGAGACAGATGTGGGGAAGGACTTGAGGTAGGAAGAGTCCCTAGCCAACTACTGCAATAGTCTAGAGTTGAGTTGATGGCAGTGTCAAAGGATAGGAGTATATAAAGATGTTAAGACAATAAAATTGATAAATCTTGGCAATAGCTTGAATATTAAGGATGGGAGAGAATGAGAAGTTGAAAATAACAGAATGGAATCTGAGTGATGGAGAGGATGGTTGTACCCTTGACAATTATACAGGAGTTCCAAATGAGCAGGGGGGGAAGAGGGAGGGGCAAAGAGGGTTTTGGGGAAAGAAAAAAAGTTAATGAGTTTAACTAAGTTTAAAATGTTTATGGGTCATCTAGTTCAAGATGTCTAAATGCAGTTGGAGATGTAGTTCTAGGGGTTAAGATTTCATTTTTTTCAAATCTCTATTCAAAAGCATTAACTTTATTAATCATTTAACTCGGTAATGATATAGGATGCCCTTCTTTTTCCTACTGATACATACCTTATACTTCTATAAATATAGTTTGTAGTTTAAAAATCACATTCCTTTACAGTATTTGAGCTTAATAATCTTGTGAACTCCCTGTCCCTACTTTAAAAAATAAAAACTAGAGCAACAAAAATTGAATTTTAACATATAATCTATAACTTAAGTAGTAAGAAGAATGCAAGTAAATCTATTCATTACTTTGAGGAGATTTTTTTAAAGCACACTATTGGAAAGGAAAAAAGGGAATTTCATACCTTGTGAGATATCCACACTGAGCTAAGTATAAATAGAATAATTCTTCAACTACTTAGTTATGGTAACTGTTTCTGATCCCACAATGTATTCCTCAAAGACAAGCCCAGTACTCTTTAGTGTTCTCAATTATTTATCATTATTTAAAAATCACAAAATGCTGTTTCATGTAACTAAGGATGAACAGTTTTATAAATAATCTTTCATTATCTTTTCTTTTCTTGATTCAATATTTCCCTTACATTTTGGGTACTTTTTATAGCATTTCTCAAATGTTTTGGTCTTTAAAAGTTTTCACTTTTTGAGTGTGCACACTTCAGTTTTATAAATTATATGACATACTTTTCTCCCCACCCCAAAGAGCTTTTATTAATAAAGACTTATCTACAGATAGTTGCTGGATTCAAAATTAAAATGGCTTAGTATTTTTATGAAAATAATTTTTACCTCACAGACCCATGAAAGGATCTCTGGGATTCCTAGTGATCCCCAGACAGGACTTTGAAAACCATTTTCTTAAATACTATATGTGTTTATCGAAAAATCACAATCCATAATTAATTTCAAAGAAAGACTGTGTATTTTTTTTTGGATCAATTACAATGCTGATATGTTGTTTCATTTCTCTATGACAAATTGTATCTCTTCCATTACAATTTCTGGTGAGGAGAAATCATTAAGCTTTTGAGAAACATTTAAAAGATGTGGGTAGTATGGGAGTATGGATGAGGCAGGCCTCTCACTTCAAGTATCTTATGCTTGTTGTTGAGCAATTTCAGTCATGTCTGATCCCTCATGACCCCCATTTGGAGTTTTCTTGATAAAGATATTGGAGTAGTTTACCATTTCCTTTTCTAGCTCATTTTACAGATGAGGAAATTGAGGCGAATAGGGTTAAGTGACTCGCCCAGGATCACACAGCTGCTAACTGAGTTAGGATTTGAACTCAGAAAGAAGTCTTCCTGACTTTAGGCCCAGAGCTCTGTGCACTATGGTGTCATTCAGCTGCCCAAGGATATCACTGGGTGAAAATGAACTGCTACAGAAACACAAAATTAGGAAGTCATCATGAAGATCATTGTTTAATGTCTTCATTTTATACTTTAGGAAACATTTCCATAGAGGTATGACTTTCCAGTGGTCATAAACCTACTTAATGGAAGAATAACTTGGTCTCCTAATTCTCAATCTCTCTCTAAGGAGGTAGTAACAGGAAAAGTAGAAAAGGGTAATTGGGCAGAAAAATGGAGAAAGTAGAGACCTTAAAAGCTTGTTGTAGATTTTCTTATAATCATTTAGAAAATAAATGTACTTAGAACAACCTTTCACCATTAATGAAGTTTTTTTCTCTCAATGTAAACTGGTATACATCTGAATTTTATTCTATGTTTATTTTCCAACAGACCATCATTCAACAATAAAAATAACACATGGTAAAAATAGTCTTAAGAGCTGAAATGTAATTGTAATTCAGTGATCTTCAAAAGTATAGTATAGATACATTTTTAAAGCAGGGACTTTTAGTTACTTATATTTTCAAAGACAACCCATTCAAAGTCCTTGAAGAATTAGACCCATAGACTGTTAAAGATACAATGAAATCACCAATGAATCATTCTTTGGAACTTGAGAGGGGGCAAAGGTTCATATTTAATGAAAAATAAAACAAAATTGTGCTCAAATGGAGAAAAGCTAATATAACAGTATTCAGGAGAGATAGGGACACATAGGTTTCTGCAAAGCAAATCCTTAACTATAGGGAATGGAAAGAATGACTACATAGCAACTGCCAAAAGTGGGTCAACTCTACAAAGATTTTTAAACTTCTATCAGGCCCAATTGAAACAGTCTGCTGCATTTAAAAATGTGATAGAATTACTAGTAGCAGTGGTAGTAGAAGTAGGACTAGTACTAATGGTGTTAGTGTTTCTAGTGGTGGTGGTAATGACAGTGGGAAAAATAGTAGTAGGGGGTGGAGGGATAAGCAGTAATTGAAGTACTAGCGGTAATAGTAGTAGAAGTAATAACAGTAATAATTGATATTGATATACTTTTTAAAAGTATGCAAATAAAAACTGACCTCTGTTTCTGGCCTCAGAGATCTGAGGTAACTTTTGAGATCCCCTCGTGTCATCAATTCCATGATGACTAACGTTGGCTGGCCCTGGGACACTACTCCAAGCAACCGTACCTGGAAGGGAAAACCAGATGACTCAGATCCTAAGTTCACACAGTTTTGTTCCCATCTTCTCTACTGCTAATCCTATCGTACAGAACTGTTCTGAGTGATGATGAGGAGGTTTTAGAGAGCACAAAATACAAGAGGGCTCTGTCTCACATGCATGTGTAGCATGCAGAGGCAGATACAAAGTAATCATTATCAGTGATCTCTGGTTATTGTCTCCAAAAATGGATAGCTAAGAGGTTAACTCTAAAAATGTATACATAAGAAGTAAAAAGTTTCTTTCCAAGTTTTTTCATTTTAGATCTCCCCTCTCTCTCCCATATTGCAGCATTTAGTAAGATTTTACTCTTACCACGTGATGACAATTGAATTCTTTCATTACTGAAGCTTCATTGAGAAATTCAATTCTTTCCCGCATGCTTGCTGCTTCATTGACTGTTTTGATGGCCACTCTGGTTTCAGGTTCATCTTTCACCACACCCTTTGCAACTCCCTCATATACCATCCCAAATGAACCCTGCCCAAGTTCTCGACTCATGGTGATCTTCTCTCGAGGTACCTCCCACTCATCTGGAACATACACTGGGAAAAAAAAAAAAAACAGAAGGTATTTCATTTAAATATATTTAAAGGAAAAACCAAAACTACACAAAACTCTTCCAACATATGAACATGAAACAGATAAGCCACTGGTCAATTTGCTTAGGACATCAATAACTAAAATCTTCAGAAGAATAATGTCATGAAACTCATGTTAGTTCATCTTAGTGTTCTAAGAGATGCTTATGGAAAGAGCCAGTAAAATTAGCAAATCTCAGTATTTCATGTATCTGTGATTTCAGTAGTAAGAATTTTCCTTTAACTAATATAGATTCTAACTTCCCAATATTTTGCTAAACATGAAATCCTAAACTGAAAAACAATAACAAGAAGAATCCATCAGGTAATAGTCAAGTTTCTAGAAATGGACCTATTTGAACTTAGGTTGATCTTCATATGAGAAATTTATCACCATGCCTGGGCATTTCTAGGCTCGTTGGCTTTTTAAATTTTGTGCTCTACATAATTTTCAGAAGAAGAAATCAAAGCTATGAATGAAATCATATGAAAAAAATGCTCTAAATCACTGATATGGAAACACAAATTTTAAAAGCTCTAAGGTTTCATTTCACACTACCATGACAGAAAAAAAAATGACAAATGCTGGAGGAGATGTGGGGAAAAAAATATACTAATATACTCTTGATCGAATTGTGAATTAATCCAACCATTCTAGAAAAAACTTTTAAATTATGCCCAAAGGGCTAAAAAACTATGCATACTTTGATTCCTACAGAGGTTGTTTTTCAAAAAGAGGAAATATAAGGGAACCTATTTACAAGGAATATTCATAGTAGCTCTTTTCATGGTGCCAAAAAATTAGAAACCAAGGGGATATCCACCTATTAGATGATGGCTGAACAAGTTTTGCTATATGATTGTGACATAATACTATTGTCTTGAGGACATGATGACAGGACATCTCCTGTCAAGAAAAACTTGAGAAAATTTATGTGAACTGATGTAAAATGAAGTGAGCACGACCAGAATAAATACATAATAACCATAATATTGTAACAATAATGAATTGTGTAAGACTTAGTTACCTTGATCAATAAAATGATCTTCCACAATTCCAAAGAACTTATGATGAAAAATGCTAAATACCTCCAGGGAGAGAAATGATGAACTCTGAATGTAGATTGAAACAATTCATGCTTTATTTTCCTTAGATTTTTTTTGGTAGTTTATTATTGTTAATATATATATATATATATATATATATATTTACAATAGGGCTAATATGGAAATGCTCTTTGCATGACTTCACATATATAATGGGTATTATATTACTTGCCATCTCATCAGGCAGAAGTGAGAAAGAGAATTTGGAACTCAGTTTTTTAAAAAAAAATCATTGCCCTTCCCTCACCCCCAAAAATAAAAGAGTTCTGTGTTCTGCTGGTTAAGGCTTCCAGATCTCATAGTGTCATCATGCTAAGATAAATCACTAAAGTAGAACTTTAATGGAAGAGATTACAATATTGAAGTTCCTCAAATTGTGAAGTTCTAAACTTCACAAATAATTATTACATAAAGAATAAGTAAATAAAAAAAATTGAGGTTTTTTGAAACCCCTTAAAACACCAGACTCAAGATATGATTTGGGAAGTATAGCTCTTTATCTGGTTCAGTCCTTTAGCTCATCATCCAATGGCAAAATAAACTGAAGGTAGAAAAGAAAGTCACAAAAGAAAAAGGATAAAAAGAATTTCAGAAAGTTTGTATCCTGCCACTCTTCCACCTTGTGGAGAGTTGCCAAACCAGAAAAGAAGAGGATTGAGGACAACTCTAAAAAGGGCAGGACATCTATTTCAGGTTTATTTTATTTTTATTCTAACAAATATTTATTGAGTGCTTACCACATGAAAAACCCCAGATCATTTTAACTTCAAGACACAGGGGGTATATCAATCTACTACAGACTTGGGTGTAGAAAATCTAAGGTAAAATAAATGCTAATAATAGGTTTAACAAAGAAATGGCTAAAACTAGAGCCAAAAGGCACTATTATTATGTAATTTCTTGGGTGGAAAGGAGGTGGTTAGAGGCAAAAAGACTCCATTAAGACAGGATGAGCTTGTAACTGTACTTATGTGGTCCTACTCATTAGAAATCAGAGTATTTCAGGATAACTAATTTGATGGGAGAGAAAATAATTCTCTAGCAGTCAGTGTTTACTATAGCTATTGCTAATAGTTTCTCTATAATAGAATCAGGTCTCAAGTATTATATTTGATTGAAGTCTTCAAGGCAACATTAGACAGAATAAATGCCAGTTAAGAATCAACCATAGGAATATTTACAAATATGAGCTATAACTAATTCCTAACTTTCCTTCATAAGAATTTAATATTTATAGTGTACAAATCTTTAGAAGTTTCACAAAAACAAGTCTGCATTCCATACTTTTAGGTAGTTCACCCTAAAAAAATAAGGAGATAGCTCACTTAAAACTAGAACTATACAAGACTACCCAATAGATAAGAATATTTACAATACTCCCTTAGGTTCTATAAAACTCAGGGTCCATAACCATTTATCTCAGGAAAGTGGTTTGCTTTTTAATCAGAATTAACTGTGCAGTGTGCAATAAAACAAGAAGTTTAAAACAGTTAAACTTATTTCTTAGAGGGGAGGGCCTCTGAAATCAATAAATTCTTCCCTTTACACATTTATCTATGGGAAATCTACTACACTAAGCCAAAAAGTATATACTTCAACTAAAAACCATAAGCTTCACCAATCACCTGGAAGGTTGCATGAACAATAGTATCAGCTCTTTTCTGTTGGATATTATCAGTGTGTTCTGGGAAATGGTTATAATCAATTTCATTTTAGGGAAAAAGTGGATTTTTAAACTACTTTTGAATCACAATGTCACTCTGTCACCTTTTGAGGAAACCACCTTAAACTCTTTGTTAAAAGGCTGGAGAGATTAGGTTCAAATGAGGTGACTGTTCTACCAATTGGTCTATCCAGCACTAAGGTTTTTAAACTAAGGTTGAGTGACATTTTTAAAAGAGTCAGAACAGAGACCCTCAGTTATCAGAATTATTCATTATTCTCTCAGTATAAAATCAAAATCATCACAGAATCTATTTTGCTACATTAATGCACTCCTAAATCTTACTTGACATTTCACTGTCAAAGCTACAAATAAGCATGCACCTTCTGTGTTTGGTTTTATTCTGAAATAGTACAAATCCTCATCTGTCTGGGATATTTTTGGTGTAGTCTTTTCTATACAAAAGAGAATATAGTAAATTATTTCTCATTTTCTCATCTAGTCTATGAACTTTCACTTCCTAATTTATATTTACCCTACATTATTTGCTAACATAAATATAAAGATTTCCTAACACTTATGGTACTTTTAACTTTTTAAAACTGCTCTCACATATGTCATCTAGCATGTTAATAATAATCACCAGTCACTTTCATAGTGTTAAAAATAAGGTCTTCTCCCATATTTCTTATTTTGTTTAAACTCTTAGAGAAGAAAGAAAACTAATTTTCTCTTCATACTCTTCCTTCAATAACCATGGACATTTGCTTATCTCCTCTGATGTCACTAGACATGATCCTTTTGTTTCAGGGTCTTCATTTGCTTTAATAGAAGAAGCCATGATTTCATCGGGACTGATGCAGCCTACCCACAACTCTTTTTTGTATTAAGTAGGAAATCTTTATGAGTTGGTGTAGACAAAGCAAAAAGCATCACTTGGAAATCAACAACTAAATGGTGATGGGCCTTTCATTAATTAATTGGATGACAGGAACACAATTTATTTCTGGGGTCATATATAAAACTTTTTAGGTTGTAAGATCTATAGTATCTAAAGAATACACAGCCTTTCAGAATCCACTGTGACCTGTATGCTAAGAAGAAGCACCAGAATGGAACTTTGGTGAAATCTGAAAAAAAACAAACCCCAAAATCAAAAACTGACCTGCTAAACCATATTCAGGAATGGCCAAAAGAAAATGTAAAGGGATAGAGAGAAGGTACATTTTATGATATTGGTGAAATGGAGGAATAACAGACAAAGGAAGAAAATAAATTCCAGTAAAATTTTACAATAAGGATAAGAAATATGAATATTACAAAGAATGTCCTTGAGTAGACAAAAATATTTTAAACATATAAAAATCATTTAAATCAAAAATACTTTTGCCATCATCATAATTATCTCTTTTCTAGATATGAACATTCTGATATCTAGAATCACTTAAGAATCTTTGTAATATTAACATCACATTTCATGTAATCAAACTGATCCCAATATGGGTTATATTCAAAAATGTGTTTCTATTACATAGAGTGTTGAGGTCCTCTACTTTTGTGATTTTTTTGGGGGGAAGACTATTTCTTTCTCTTAAAGCAATGATATTCTATGACTGTTTCTAGAATTGAAGGCTACCAAGCAAACCATTTGGATAAGACCACCTTTTTTAACCTTAGGTTTAAAAAAACACATTAGCAATGATAGAATTAAAATCAATGCTACCTTCAATCACTTAGTAGGACTTTGTACAAAGCATTCTCTTTATATGAATCTTAGATGCCTCTTAAGTAAGAGGGTGACAATGATACTTTGTGAAATCTCAACAGAACTGCTTGTAAAATAAGAATAAATATGACAACAATAATAGCAGGTAGCATTTGTATACTGCTTTAAAGCTAGCAAAGCTTTATTAACTTATTTATTATTTTATTTCATCTTCTAACAATCCTTGGAGAGATAAGGAAAATGAAGCCGATGATGGTTTAAAAACCTGCTTAGAATCATAACAACTAGTAAGTTCATAGGATGGATTTGAACTCAGTTCTTCTTGATTTATCTGTTGTGCTACCTAGTGGCTTCTTAATGACTTATAACCATGTATATGACTTTTTATGGTTTTCATAATTATTTTTGCAACATTATCATTTCCATTAGTAATAGCCCAAATCCAAAAATTACATGTGTGTACATGCTTTAAAACACTTACCATCTGCAGCACTGAAGTACTCTGGATTGACAGATGCATATAGAACTCCATTCCCTAATCTGTCACTGTTTCTGTCAAAAGATTTAAAATGTAATTTTTCAAAACCTTACATATATGACACCTCCATCTATCCTTCTCCCTCCATTCATACCTCTTATTTTATATGTTCTATTAAGTACTAACAGGGAAAATGAAGAATAGCTTTAATTATGATACTAACTAATATATTCATAACTTTTTCTAAAAGTATTTTTGCATGTAATCCCATTAGTTTCTTTAGTACTTTAAGATCATTTTGCCCTGATTATACTAGAATAGGATACATATTTCTAAAAATTGAAAGCATTTTTGGAAAAACTCCTAAGTTCTTAAGTTCCTCTTCAAGAAAAAAAAATATTTTTTTTCTTCAATTAAAATAAAAGAGATCATTTGGCAAAAGGGGTCATATCTTGCATTTGAGAATGTTACTTAATTCAATAAGTGAAACAACTTTACTCATTTAAAAAAAAAACTTAAAGCCATATATAAAACAATTAAGAATAATTTCAATAAGTTCATATTTTACTTTTCTTTAAAGAATATGTAAACTGAAGAACATGTTTTCTAAATTATGCTATTTCTCCCTTTGTAAGAACTATAATTATATTTCTCCCTTTGTAAGAACTATAATTAAAGTCCTCAATGAGACTGATTTATGTCTTTATTTTTCAATAAATAAAACCAAATCACTATGACTCCTAATTTAATGTTCAAACATTCAATGACAGTTTGAGAAATATGAAGTTCTTACCTTTTTTTATTGTAGACATACCACATTATCAGTATTCCACCAAGTATAAATAATCCTGCGATGGGGAGAGCGATCATTAAGTGAAGGAAATTTTCATAGTCTGGTGCTGCAGACATGAAGAAATGAAGTACAGTAAATAACATGAAATGTTTTTATTTTAATCAATTAATGGGATTTAAAAAGTTGTCCAACTTCTTTGATACCACTATCTTCCCCAATATCCATCCCCCCCCAAATCTTCTATGAAAATCAATCAGATATTGTAGAAAACAAATTAACCCACCCCACCCCCCTTCCTTTTTTGCTGAAGCAATTAGAGTTGACTGACTTGCCCAAGATCACACAGATAGGAAGTGTTAAGTGTCTGAGACCAAATTTGAATTCAGATCCTCCTGACTTCAGGGCTGGTGCTCTTTACACTGTATCACCTACCTGCCCTTAATATTAAGATCTTCTAGCAAAAAGCAGAAGCAAAAAAACCCTAGATATCTTATGAGTGAGTATTCAGAGGACTGTACCCATCTTTTCTTTTAAAGAAATTTTTAAAAAAGGTATTTTGAAGTGGTGAAACATCTGAATTAGAAAGTATTGTATTTGCATTTTAAATACTTAGGTAGCCATGTAAAACAGTAATAGAAAAGGCATCTGGTCTTGAAGTTAGGAATACCTGAGTTCAAATCCAATTCTAGACACTGTATCTCTATGACTGTCTCAGTTTCCTCGTTTGTAAAAAGGGGATAATAATGGCATTTATCTCCCAGGGTTTTTATAAGGATCAAATGTGATAATATTTGCAAAGCATTAAGCACAATGGCTTGGCACATTGCAAGTACTCAATAAATGCTTGTTTTTACATTCCTTCTTTTAAATGAACATTTCTAAAATAAAACTATTTCTCCTTTTCTCAAAAGTGTCTCCCTTTTCTGAATTCTATTTTTTGTCAGGGGTACCATCATTCAACCTGTCACTCATACTTTTAAGTCATACTGTCACCTCTGACTCTACCATCTACTTCTCCTACATCCAATAATATGTGAGAGCTTGTAAATTTTTCCTCCAATCAATTAGCATGTATTTATCATCTAACAAAATCTTTAAATATGTTCCTTCTTTTTTTTTTAACATATTACTTTTTTATTGCTCTTTTTTATCATCTTTTCTAAAATTGCTGCCTCTTCCCTTAGTGAGCAAGCTTTTGTAATCAGATTTTTTTTTAAATGAGGAAAAAAGAAATTCAGCAAAACTAACTAAAAGTTAACTGAGTCTGAGAACACAAACAATGTTCCATTTCTAAATTTCCCCAACTTTAGAAAGAAAGCTGGAAGAGCATTTCTTCATCTTGTTCATAGGGCCAAGCTTCATCATTTTATTCAGTGTTCATTTGGGGAAGGGAAACTTCTTTTAATTTTGCTTATTTCACTCTGCATTAATTTATATAAATCTCGTGCTTTACAGAATTCTTCACATGAACTGTTTCTTTTTTTATTTTTTATTTTTTAATAACTTTTTATTGATAGAACGCATGCCAGGGTAATTTTTTACAGCATTATCCCTTGCATTATTCTGTTCCAATTTTTCCCCTCCCTCCCTCCACCCCTTCCCCCAGATGGCAAGCAGTCCTTTACATGTTAAATGGGTTACAGGATATCCTAGATACAATATATGTGTGCAGAATTGAACAGTTTTCTTGTTGCACAGGGAGAATTGAATTCAGAAGGTATAAATAACCCGGGAAGAAAAACAAAAATACAAGCAGTTCATATTCATTTCCCAGTGTTATCATGTATTATATTTGTGTACTACAATTTATTTTCATTCTTTAATTCAAAGCTTTTTAAACTATGGGTCATAACCCCATATGGGGTCACACAACTGAATATGAAGGGGTCACAAAATTATTATCAGTAGAAGTTTGATTTATAAACCTATTTTATATACCTACATACCTGAGGTCAAGTAAAAATTTCTCAGGTGAAAAATGCTGCGAATGGAAAAAGTGTAAAAAGTCCCTCTCTAATAAATGCTATTTCTTCCTTTCCATTGATTAAATCAATACTAACTTAAATTGACCTAAATTACTACAATGATCTCCTAACTGATTTTCCCACCTTCATATTTCCCCTCCCTTTGATTTAGAGATTCTTAAACTTTTTTTGTATCATTGATTTTGATAGTCTGTTGTCTTTGATAATCTGGTGAAAGCTATGGAGTCCTTATCAAAATAATGGTTTTAAATGCAGAAGACAAAATATCTCAGATAATAAAGGAAACCAGTTACATTGAAATAAAGATGTAATATCTATTCCTATCTATCTCACCAAGATCCTATGAAATCTAAACATGGACCCTCATTTTCACAGGCTAACCCCTATTCCTAGAAGGTTCCATTTTTTTTATCTCAATTTCTTTAGTATACTTCAAACCCCAAATAATCTCCCATCTTCTACAGGAAGCCTTTCCTCATTCTCTCTGATTCTAGTGCCTTCCTTTTTTAAATAATCTCTTGTGTTTATATATATATGTTTGTATATTGTGCCTATCATTAGACTGAGTTCCCTGAGAGCAGAAACTGTTTTTACTGTCTTTGAACACCTAGCACTTAGCACCATATCTGGCACATAACAGACATTTATTATTTTATTTTTGTGAGGCAGTTATGGTTAAGTGACTTGCCCAGGGTCTCACAGTTAGTAAATGTCAAGTTTCTGAGGTTACATTTCAGGTCTTCTGACTCCAGCATTGATGCTCTATCCCCTGGTACCATTTAGCTACCCCCACAGTAGACATTTAGTAAATGTTTACTGACTGACTTAGGGATTCTATGGACTCCAGTTAAGAATTCATATTCTAAGCCAGCCTTTACAGAATGAAGATTTCCCTTCCTGATGCACCATTCTCATTATTCATTCTCCTTATGCACTGTCACTCCTCTGCTCAAAATTTTTAATTTTGTAATTCTTTACAACCTTACCTCTTGTTATTCTTCAGTCCACATCCTACACTCTAAGTAAACTATCCAACTGTCCCTACCATATATGCAGATAACAGTTTCCAGTCTTTCTTTGCCATAATTTAGTCCACAGCTATGACTAGGATCTCCTTAAACAGTATGTTGCCAGCTCTGCCTGTTAGTTGAAACTCTGAACCTGACTTGAATAGGCCTACTCTTCCATGAAGTCTTCTCTGATCTTCTCTAATCAGTCAAAATTTCTTTTATCTCCTTAAAATCTTACTTAGCCCTTTGTAATCTTCTTCTTTCCATTAGGACTATAAATTGAGTGACATCAGGGATCACTGTCTCAATTCTTCTCCTTCAGATTTTGATAGTATGCAGGGACTTAATAATTGCTTGCTGGATTTAAATCATGCCAGAATAATAATATTAACCAAGTACTTTATAATCATTCTATTCTTTGCTTTAAGGCAGGTTAGAGAGACAGAATAAAAATCCATTATTACTAATGTATGATTCAGTTCTAAGGCAGAAGAGCCTGCCATTTACTCATTGTTGAAAATATCTTCATGTCATTTATAGTTATCAGAGTTAGGAGTGTTTTTCCCTAGTTTTTTTTTTTTTTTCAGAAGATATTTTACATCATTCCTATCCCTTATATTAGTGGTCAGATTGAACTGTGTTCTTTTGGGTTCTACAATTCAATAGGACATAAAACATGTTCAAAGGAAAAATAACAAAGTGATTAAAGATCTACAAATAGGCCTAAGACATTCTGCTATGAGCAAAAACTAAAAAAATACCTGAGATGATTTAGTCTGGATAAAAGAAGACTGAAGGGTAATTTAATAGTATTCATAAAGAAGATTTCTATAAGGAGAATTGCCAATAAGAATTCATTCTCCAGTGAGGATTTAACTGGAAGAAATGACACTACACTTCAATAACAAAGATTTTCATTTGACATAAGGAAAAATTTTCCCAATAATAAAAGATATGTATGATTTCCCCTTGGAGTATACATACCCACTTGTACTAGAGAAGGTATTCCTGGTTCTCTCATCCAAGTCTGATACTTATGGGATTTACATAGCTATGTCATGAAAATAATGTGACATTTTATCTTAATGGGGCTAGCTCAAAATGAGTGTTCTATATTATAACAAATGTGTTTTGCCCAAATACACAAAAACATACTTTTCTATGAACGTGAATTTCCCATTTCTCAAGAAAGCTTTGGCATTTGCTTTCTCTGTGGATAATAAATGACAGAGAGAGAAAAAAAATGAGGAAATTTATATGATCAAGATAAGGGGTGATGGATACTAAAACTTGATGACCAGTTAATGGTGGAATCTTTTAATTGGCTAAATTAGATTAGACGATTTAGGTGTCAGGTTTAGGGGAAAAAGTTCTGAAAATGAAAGCAAAATGAGTGCAAAAAGATTTTGTTACTTTCAGCTTACAATCCTAGTATACTTTATTTTTCTTTTTATGACAGATAGAATCCTTATTTTCAAAGACAAATTATCTCTTTTGATAATAAAGGTTAGTGCCAGTTAAAGCAACAATTATCTTTTGAGTTCTTTTCTTAAGTTTTGGGCTCTAATAATAAAATTTTATCTATTACATTGACAAAATGGAATCATAGTTAACTGGAGGACCATAATTCTACACTGTCCAAATGTTATTTTCTCTAAGAAGTAACATTTAACATTGGGATCCCAAATCAAATAACAATTGAATATAACACAAAATAAGATAAAAAAACAAAACAACTAATACATTCAAACTGAATATAATGGAAGAGTCTAATTTTTACCAAATAAAATGTTAATTTCTCTATTTCAAGTAATATACCCATTCAGTGCCTACTATGTGATCACTCTCATGCAGGGTACTGCTTAAGTTTTTTTTTCACATTATTTCTGGTCATAGTATCTATCATCATAAAATTATCAGAGTCATATAGAATAAAATATTTCTTCCATTTGCAATTTGTCTTTTATATAATTTCATTATCACAATCATTATTATATATCCCAACTTAACTACAGATAATAGTACTAAGTGCTTTTCATATTATTTATAATAGCCCTAAAATTTTTGTGTGTGTGTGAAATGGCTTCATTTATAAATTAAGTTCTAATGAAGAGATCAGCAACTCATATAGCTGGGAGGCAATTTGCTTCTCCTACCCCTTCAATATGACCCTAACTTCAAAAAAATTGACTGAGAAAACTGGTCTTCAAGAGTTAGTGCTCAGCATCACTTCTTTCCCCTACCCCTTCCTAGTTCTCCCTCCCCCTGGATACCAGAAGAACAAGAGTTGAACACTTGATGTACAGCTTTAGCCAGGCTGTTGACATAAATCTATGGTTGTTATCAGTTTTAGGTCAAGGGATAAAACACTGGGTCTACAGTGAAGGAAACCTGAGTTTAAATCCAGCCTTAAGACACTTACTGTGTGACACTGGGCAAGTCCCTTTACCCCTATTTGCCTTAATCTACTGGAGAAGAAAATGGCAAACCACTCCAGTATCTTTACCAAGGAATTCCCAAGGAATTCTCATGTTCCATGAAGTTCACAAAGACAATACTATCATAATCCTTACGTTTGGCTGGGACATAAAAGAATACAGGGTCAGTCCATGATCCATTCCCAGAAAGAGAGGTGGCCTGGACACGGGCTGAATAGTTCCCAGGGTTCAGCCGTGTAAGCCTGGCTCCTCCAAATTTCCTGTATTCCTGTCTGGAAACACATTCCCGCTGATCCTAAAAGAAACACAATAGTCTGTATTAGCTTTCCCCAAACTTTTGTGAAAGTAAGGTCTGTGATTCTTTTGCCATGTGTTGTTTCAGATTTTTATCTCACTGATGACTTCAGCTCTGTAAATGTATCAATCCTACTTCTCATCTCCCATTGAACAAATATCCAGTAGAAGGGGGAAAGGGAGACAAAGAAATTGGTTACCTATCAGATTGGTTACCTGTATTCCAAAGTTATTTTCTGGCATGAAATTTTTTTTTAAATTCAGGAATTTTGTCATAACCATTTCTTCCTTTCTTCTGCTTAGTTCAGAGTAGGGCATATAGTAACACTAAAAATTTTCTTGATTGTGATTTTTTAAAGTTTATAACAAAAAAGAGTTCAATACTAAATGATATTCATTTGATACAACCATAAGAAAAGAACACAGAACCCTTCCACATCTTACCTCTACTTGTTGACCATACTTTATTTCATACATTAATATCAATCCATTGGGATTTTCAGGTTCTGACCACTTCAAGTAGACAGTATTATCTGGTCTTGGCTCCCACTGCACTGGCCCAGGAATATTATCTGCTCCTTCTGAAAACATTTCCAACATATGATAAAAGTCAATCAAGGATGAAAGACAAAAAATCATACCATCTTATATAAAGCAGTTATTATAATAATAAATTATCTATGCTTACAAAGCACAGTAAAGAAATGTAGAATTCTCCAGAGAGCTAAATTGCTTATGACAGGAATTGCTAAGAAATGAATGGTTTTTAGAACTGAACATGCACTAATAGACTGAAAATGTCCACTGCAAAAAACACTCCCATCTTTAATCACAAGAATCTTATCAATTAAAATATATCTTGTGCTCTTGGCAGGTATGGGGGGAGGTCTAATAACTAACTAAACTCTTTTTTTCTATTAGCTGTTTTAATTGGAGGGCAAAAAATTGGGAAGGCAACTACAAACAGTAAAGCCTCATTCCTTTGGACTCCATTAACCGACTATGCAAGAATTCATAGGGGATCAAGCTGAAGATTACGTTAGTATTAACTATTTAAAAAAAAAAAAAAGAGGCTTCCTAAGCTAATGAATAATGTAAACAAAATTACATAGGGGTATTTTTACCAACTGAAAAGAAGGAACCATTTTCCATCATTTTAGCAGTAAATAGACACAAGGTACAGTGTCTTGAACATATCAAATAATCATATAATTAAACACACTACTTCAAAGGTACTGTGATAGCTACAGGGACAAGAAAATATTTTTTTCAATTTACATTGAAGTTTATACTTCAAGAATTTACTATTAGAAGAAGGAAGGAAAAAGTAGGCTATAAAAATGTGTAGAATGAATTAAATTAGCTATAAAATATAGCAGGTATTGCTTAGATTGGTAGTTTGATATATAAATGATTAGTCATGACTCTCTTCTTATCTATCCAGTCATTAAAGCAGTGTCTCAGTTAAATTATAAACTTCACAAGCTTCCTTCAAATGGTATGTCATGGTAAAAATAAACCAAAAAAACAAAAAACAAAAGATAAAATCCCTTCCAATTCTTTAAATATAGTCTATAATCAAACTTATTAATTCAGAGGAGCTTCCTAATTAGTTTTAATTAGCAATATATAACAGTATTTAAAAGAGTTATTGCTCTATCGGCTCATACCTGCTGGCATGGTCCTGGCAAAGACAAAGTTCGAAGCACTACAGCCAAGAGTATCAGCTTCATGGTTGCAGCTATGAATATCAATTCGATACAAAGTAAAAGGCCTAAGATGAGAAATTAAAGTCCTTTCTTTATTATCCACTCTACTCTCAAAGAATGGATATTCAGATTCAATTTCTTCTGTGTCTGACATATTGGTGAAGTGATCCGCCATTGTAGTGTTCCTGTTCCGACTGGGCAACGTAGAATTTGCAATTTGAAAGACATCTCTACGCCTCCTTTCAGGTCTGCAAGGAAAACAAAAGCCTGGCTTTAAAAAGCTTCCACTTTGTTTGCAGAAACACCTGTAAGTAAAGTATCAAGAATCATAGTGGGGAAAACTGCAAATACACAAGGGAAAAAAAAATCTGTGTCTCATTTAGAATAGTCATTAAGTCAAAAAGCCTTTATTCAGCTCCTGCTACATACCACGAACTATGCTAACTGCTAGGGATATAATAAAAAGGTAAAAACTACCCCTGTCATTTAGGAAGCTTCCAGTCTAAAGGAAGAAATAATAGGCAAATAATGATATACAAACAAGATACTGACAGGATAAAGTGGACAGAATCTTATTATCATTAAGGAATACTAGGAAAAACTTCTTGCAGAAGGTAGGTAGGATCTTAGCTTAGACCTGAAGTAAGTCAGAAAAGTCAAGAAACTGAGATAAGAAGGAAAACATGTAAGGAATGGAGAACAGCCACTGAAAATTCAAGGTTGGTAAATAAAAGGTAAGTATAAAAACAGTACTTTATATTACCAAATAGAAAAAGAAACAATAAAACAATCTGGAAACCTTCCTTTTTTTTTTTAAGTGTAGATTTTAAATTTTCAGACCTGGAAATCTCAGGATCTTTCCACTACATCCACAGGAGTTACTCAAACACACCCAAAGGCAAACCTGCCCTGAAGTCATCACCTGAGGATGTAGAATCCTTTTCATGTTTGATTAGAATGATACTGCCATCTGGTTCACAGAACACACAATTAAGCATTAAAGGTTAAAAACCCACTAGCTATATCTCATTAAAATTCATTAGAAGGCCAAGAGAGAGAGAGGCAGCCTTAAAACAACAGATTTGGTCCTAGATGAGTTAGAGATGTTCAACATCAGGAGATAAGAGGGTGTTACAAGGACTTTTATTTTACCCTTTATTTGGCTTCAATGATGAGTTTTTTTTTGGGGGGGGAGAAGCAATGCTCAATCTGGAATCAAAACATGTGCCATTGTAATAATAATTAATAGAAAAAATGCATCTGAGAAAGAGAAAATTTTTCTTATGAAATATACAAGGGAAGAGCAACTAAAGTTGTTGAGAAACAAGAAGCTAAAAGATGTGATATCTTTTAATTTTGATTTTATGGGATATAAAACTGAGCTCTCTGAGTCAGCCATCTGACCCCTAAAACCAGAATCCTAACATTAATATCAACAAATAAGAACAAACAGAAAATATGTGGGTTAAACAACAACAACAACAAAAAGAAGCAGAGAAGCAGCAATCTTCATCTTAACCTTAAGGCACACTGAGACAAAAAACTGCTGTGTTGGTGATTACTGATCAATTTCCAGCATCATAATAAGAATAATAAGTAAGGGTAGAAGAAAGAAAATGAATTATACTTGAAAAATAATTTTTAGTGATCCCAAGAAAATGGTTGTAGGGTCTAGGGGAAGGGAGAGAAACAAGAAATCCACCTATTTTCTGGTCTAGGGTAATTTCATATACGGAATACAAAACAACCAAAAAAAAGCAGGAAAACTTTCAGATGCAGAGGAGGATATCCCAGAAAATTTACATGTTTATCCTATCTAAATTTGGCTAGCATTTTATTGACGTATATTTGACTCTAGGGAAAAAAATAACTAAAATTTATGAAGATGGAAGAGGGTCTGGGAGGTGGGACATTAATGCTTTCCTAGTCTACTGTTCAACTTGATTCTACAGTAGATATTGTTTTCATTCCCTGCCTTTTTGCAATAAAACACTGGGCCCCCCATCAAAATCAGAAACAGGCCAGGGCAGGATGATGTCATAGTACAGATGTCTTCATTTCTAACAGACATAAAACCACAAGGTTAAAGCTTTATGTTTATATGTTGTATTTTCTTTCAAAATATTATTAAGCACCCACAAGATACAAAACAAAATCCACACCCACAAAACAGAAACAGAGCAATAGGTAGAAGGCTAGTAGGAATCAAAGTTACTGCTAAAGAGGTCTGGGTTCACACACAAAAAGTTTGCCACCTACCTTCTCTGGAAAAAAAAAAACAAACCACACACGAATATTTGCATCTACAAGTAACAGAATGTCTAGGTTTATCCCATGGAGAAATCTCACTATGTCACAATCTCATATTTACTTGCTACTCAGAATTCTTACAGTTACTTAGTAGTTTAGTGATTTACAAGACTGGTATCTTTTATTTATCACAGATGAGAGATTGTTGAAACAATAAAAAAAGGAAAACATCTTTCAAGAAATTCAGCAGAGATGAAAGAAATAGAACAACATGAAATAAAGTCTTTATAAACCTATCCAAATAATATAACCTACAATAAATATTAACTAACGTCATCTGCCTTCCACCCTCCCTGACAAATCCCCATAGAAAAAGATTTTGCTTTTTAAAACCCAAGATGTCAAAGAATAAAACAGAATGTTGGGCTTTGTAAAAGAATATTTGCAAACTTAAAACATTTACTGCCAAAAAGTCAGCATCCTACTTCAAAAAATGTACAACAAACATTCTACTTAAAAACACTTTGGACAATGTTTCATATAATAAATCAAACTTGACTGTTATTAGTCCAAAGACTAAATAAATAGTACTTAGAATGAATGACAGACTTTAAAATAATTTTTAATGATTTAAGTTGCAAAACAGAAAGCTCTCCTTTATGATTCAGTCTTATTCTGTCTTTAGGACCACACCTGATACCCATAACTTTGTTACAACTTGCACATACTTAAGATTACAAGGGAAAAAATAAGTAGACAGATTTTGTTCACTCCTCCCTTCCCATTTCTGTCTTCATTATTTCTTACAGGGAAAAAAAAGTAATGTTGTATTTCTTTTTAGTTTGAGAATGTCTGGATTGAATTGCTTATCTATTTATCACACAATATTAACTGAGCATCACTGTAGTACAAAAAAGGAAATCTGATTATTTTATGTGTAACAAATGAGTAGAAAGACTCCTTGAGTTATGGCTCTCAGGGACTAGGAAGGTAGGTAAAAACAACCGATGAAATCATCATATAAGAATATCTTTTTGTCTACCTACCTTTACCTAAACAAAATAATTAGATTATAATACAGTATTCTCGTAGGCAGTGTATAAAGGAGGCTTACCCACAGTTTTTCTTTGTCCCTTGTACTCTACCATCATTTACAATTTGTGAGGGGGGAGAGAAATATTGATATAGATTTAGACTACAGGGAGCTTCTAGGTTCATCAGAAATGCCCTTTTGGGGTAGTGAGGACTTAGAATATTAAGCCCTCGGGCATCCATACTAGACAGTACCCTTCCAACTTTGAATAGAACAAATATATCCTTATCCTTGTTGATCATTAAACCACCAAATTAATTCCTGCTTTACATTGACTTGTAAAATGTCCTTTGATACAGACATACCAGCTTTGCACCAGATGATACTCTGAATCCAGGGGATAGATATAATTATAGAAAAGATTGATTTGGAAATAGCAAACTTTTGAAATTATGAAATTCTTGATTTTCCTTATGTCTTTAAGAAAGGCTGGTATTTTAGAATCATAGAGTTCAAAAGGACGTTAGAAATCCCTTAGACCCAATTCCCACATTTTAGAGACAGGGAAACTGATTTTCTTTCTTTTTTTTTTTTTTTTTTTTTTTTTTTTCCATTTCCTAGCGTTCTTTCTTTGGGTGTAGCTGCTTCTGTCCATCATTGATCAACTGAAACTGAGTTAGATCTTCTTTTTGTCAAAGAAATCCACTTCTTATCAGAATACATCCTCATACAGTATTATTGTTGAAGTATAAAACGATCTCCTAGTTCTGCTCATTTCACTTAACATCAGTTCATGTAAGTCTCTCCAAACCTCTCTGTATTCATCCTGCTGGTCATTTCTTACAGAACAATAATATTCTATAACATTCACATACCGCAATTTACCTAACCATTCTCCAATTGATGGGCACCCATTCATTTTCCAGTTTCTAGCCACTACAAACAGGGCTGCCACAAACATTTTGGCACATACAGGTCCCTTTCCCTTCTTTAGTATCTCTTTGGGATATAAGCCCAGAAGTAGCACTGCTGGATCAAAGGGTATGCACAGTTTGATAACTTTTTGGGCATAATTCCAGATTGCTCTCCAGAATGGTTAGATTCGTTCACAACTCCACCAACAATGCATCAGTATCCCAGTTTTCCCGCATCCCCTCCAACATTAATTATTTTTTCCTGTTATCTTAGCCAATCTGATAGGTGTGTGGTATTTCAGAGTTGTCTTAATTTGCATTTCTCTGATCAAAGTAGAAATAGTTTCAATTTCATCATCTGAAAATTGTTCATATTCTTTGACCATTTATCAATTGGAGAATGGCTTGATTTCTTATAAATTAGAGTCAATTCTCTCAATATTTTGGAAATGAGGCCTTTATCAGAACCTTTAACTGTGAAGATGTAGGGAAATTGATTTTCAACCCCTTAAACAAATATCAGAAATGTTATTTAAAATGAATTTCTATCTATTTTGTTGTTGTCATTGTTCATCCTTCTTTTTCTAAGGGGACGATGACATCATGGGGTGATAGCTTGATTTGTACATGAATTGGATTTAAGTAAAAGAGTTATACAAAATAGTCAGTCTCATTCTCTCTTTCAGAGTTATCAAAATTCAACAGCAAAATAAAGACAGCCAGTGATGGCCTGGGACATGGTAGATGACCTTGCATCTTTGATGTCTGTCTAAGCTCTATGCACTCCACACTGCCTGCTTCAGTCACCTTCATGGCCGCTGGAACAAATTGTTCTCATCAGTCCATTCCATCAGGGGAAGTCTTCACATGCTTGGGATACCTCAAAGGGAAAGTGACTAATGGTTTCACAAGTGAGCAGTCACTAAACTAAAGGGTTCTTCAAATGTAAAAAATCCTATCAGGACTGGCCACAGCATAAGAAAAAAGAATTACAATGGACAAAAAAGAGAATGCCTACATATCTAGAGTCAGTCAGTTAGTCAACAATGAACTAACCTTTATTAAATGTTTCCTATGTCTCAGACATCTTGCTAACCCCTGATAAAGCAAAGAAGTACTCACAGTCTAATGAGGGAGATAATATAAAAACAACTACGTACAAACAAAATATGAACAGGATATATTGGAGAAAATCACCAGTACTGATGAATGTTCATTAATTCAGTTGTGTACAAATGTTGATGCGATACTAGAAAGTACCACAGATTTTTAATTTAATGCAATTCAGTAGGTATCTCCCCCCCACACCATTACTTTTTATGGAATGGCAATTTTGTTTTTGGAGAAGCAATTGGGGTCAAGTGACTTGCTCAGGGTCACACAATTAAGTATCTGAAGCCAAATTTGAACTCAGAGCTTCCTGACTCCAGGGCAAATGCTCTATTCACTATATCATCTTGCTAACCCTTGGAATAATAATTTTTGAAGAATGGTCATATTTTACTCCTTAGGTAACAAGCCAAAAAAGAACCTCCTGAACCTTCCAAGAAAAAAACAGGCATGTGGCCCAACTTCATAGAGCCCTTATTCATATATCCCTAGGTCACTCTACTGCTCTTTGTTGTTGCCCTACTCCTATTCCTAGTGTCCAGAACATCACGATGTAATAAGGAAATGGTTTTGTTTGTGAACCCTTTAATTTATCAGGTTTGTCTAAAGAAAAGGGTTCCTTCTTGGCATTTACCAAACTTCTGAAATTCACTTTAATCGTTACACTCAACATTCTTTTGTTCTATTCATGTCCCCATAGGCAGGGCTTATTTGTTTTCACAATAGATCCATTTGACTAAACAGTTTGCTGTTCATTCTCCCCCACGACCTTCTTTTCTGGAATGTCTTTTGGATAGTTTTTGCACTCTTTCTTTCTCTCTCTCTGTCTCCTCCCTTCTCTCTCTCTGTCTCCTCCCCTCTCTCTCTCTTCTCCCCTCCTTCTTTCTCTCTCTCTCTCTCTCTCTCTCTCTCTCTCGCTCGCTCTCTCTCTCTTTTTCGCGCTCTCTCGCTTTCACTCTTCAGTCTCCATTATATCTGTGTTTCATAACCAATTCCTTCCATTCCCAAATAACTTAAGAATCAGTATATTGCTGTGGATATCAGAAGTCCCTAGAGAGATACTGAAAGTGTGAATCAGACCTGGGTACAAAGATGGAGTTGTGCAGAAAATTCTCAAAAACTTTTCTGTATTCGGCTTCTTCTTTCTCTGCTTGTTTCTCAGCCTCAGTCTTAGGACAAGCACAGCAAGGTCCTTTCTCCCCACCACAGACTTCAGTTTTGGGGTTTTCAGTAACCTCTTCAACATCAATGGTGCCATCAGCATACTTTCTAATCGGAACTTTGTCTTAAAAAAAAAAGGAAATAAAAATAGAATGAATGGAATAGTCTAAAACATACGAATATAAAAACATGCAAATAGTTCCTTATACAAATGGGGGATGGGGGAAGAATATTGACAACTTAACTGAAGAACTTAGCTTTTAACTTTCAACTAGATGTTAAAAAGTCATGTGACATGGATATATAAAGACCTTGGTGATTTCAAACAATAGGAACTGACATGTACAGGTCTCAACATCATTTGTGGGTAATAATGCACACAGCATCCTTACCTTTGGAGCAGTAATTGTGTCGGTAGAGATAACTATCTTGAGGCTGCCTCTGCCATCTTACAATGTAGTAAGACAAGTTACCATTTGGGAGGGAAGGAGGATTCCACTTCACAATTAGCTGGGAGGATGAGTTAGATGCTGAAATAACATCCAAGGGAATAGAAGGAACTAGAAAAACAAAGTAAGCATATGTTATAACATGGGGTGTTTCTCAGATAATTTGTCAAATTAGTACAAAGGAATAAAAATTTCAAATGAGACAGACAAATTATCAAAAGCTGCCCATGAGGTGATGACATTTTTCAGTTATGATAAGTTACAAAAACCACCTTACATTTGGCCTCTAAGTGATGAAATAGCTAGAACTGGAATGCAAATTTTTTCTCAGACAATTAGCTGTATGACTGAGCAAACCACCTGACCTCTACTTGACTTCTACATGACCACATGCATAAAGTGAGGACAATGATAGCATTTACTTCACAAGATTGTTGTAAGGATCAACGGAGATAATATATGTATAGACCTTTACTATGTGGAGTTATGTACTATGTGAATTATTAAGGGATTGCAAACATTGCAGGAAGGAATCCCCATACCATCAAAATTAGATTCTTGAAGTATTAAAGGATGCCCTCCAAAAATGTATTTACATATCTGACTTTTCTAAATAAAAATGCTGCAAATCTCATGATTCATATCAAAATAAAAAAATAAAACATCTGAATTCATGATTGCAAAATCGAAGTCCTTAAGAACTTTCTAAGTTTTACTATAGTTAAAACAAATCTGTTTTTTTAAAAGCAAAATGTATACATTGTAAATATTTAGAAATTATACATAATAAGATCATATGAGGTGTTATCTTGTAAGCAGGGGAGAAATTATTAAGGAGTTTATATTATTTAATTCCAAGATTTTATGGGGACATTGAGGGAAGGTGCTGGGGAAAGGAATCTAATAATAGCATTCTTAGCAAGGTTTTAGGGATGCATAATGCAAATGAATTAGAATTAAATATTAATACAGAATGAAGACAACTTTTTCCTGCTCTTCCCCACCCACCCAATTTCTTCCCAAACCAAGCCCAAAACTAACTTACGCAGAAAAGGAAGACTACAAGAGGCTCATGTGGCCCCCTATAAAAATGTGTTCTAGCTTGAGTTTATTTTTAAAAACCAAAACACCCTAAATTTTGAAATTTCTTCCAGAATGCAAGTCTTTCTCACTTTGAGACACTTTAGCAACATTTTCATCCAGCACATTTTTAAAATTAGAAGAGGATGGCCAGCTCCAGGATACTTTAAAAATATTATCATGCACACACAAGGTTCTGTACACCTTCAAGGCATGATTCTTTTGGGAAAGGATATGACTAACACCAGTTTTTTTTTTTTTTTCAAAGTAAATAAGACCACTTGATACTCAGCCACATGAGGGTTTCCAAAAATAAGTATTTCAAAAACAAACAACTTATCCACACATATTTCATATGATAGATGATGCAAAACAGCAGATACCTGAGGCAAAGAGCCAGGCATTTCTTTATCCCTGTCATTATCCATACCATTTCTGAAAGATGGGAAAACAAAGTACGGCAATGAACAAGCTCAATATCTTCAAATGCCAGTTTTTCACTTGTTTAAGAGGGAAGGAAAATACTGTAGATATATAAATATTCTTTCCCCCTGGATCTTCCACATTCCAAAATGAGCAATTTACCCCATATGGATCAATATGGCTCACCTACCACTTTCCTGGGCAAGAAATGTAGTTTTTGCATTGCCATGTCACCACAGCCCACTGTCCTTCCACTACTTTCTAAAAAGTGGATGTCAAAATTTCAAGATATCATTCATCTCTGTCATTTGACCTAACTGAGGCAGCTTTCGGGCAGAGAAAAGTAGAAAGGCAGAAGACTTTATGTTTATAAGTGCAAACTAAAGAGACTTATAAAAAGCCTATCCCCTTAAGCCATCCTCTGACCTTCACTATGATTTAACAATTTTTTTGTGGAACTTTGTAACAATTACCATGTAATCAAAAATGACCATATAATGTAATATGTGAATTCTTAAAAAAAAAAAAATGAAGAAGAAGAAAAAGAAGAAGCTATGTTTTCCTGCCTCACTAAGCTGGCTTCCAGATATCTGCAATGTAAAGAGATCATTTACTCTAGTAAGTATTTTCCAAAGTTAGTTAAGTAGTAAAAGGTGGTTTGGAAAAACACGATAAAGCCAGTAACAGCGTCATCACTATCGTCAATGAGCCATTTGGACCAGCTCTAAATCTATGATCTTTTGAGCTTATAAAGATACACAATCTGAATACCAAATTATGTAATAGATATAATGAGAGATAGGCTTTGGCCAATTGCATGCTTACTGAGAAAAACAAGGCAAGCAAGCAGTAGATCTTATATAAGTCCATCAATTTCTTTTTCCTTCCTTCCTTCTTCCCTCCTACATTTCTTCTTTCCTTCCTTCCCTTTTCCCTTTCTTTCCTCCTCTTTTCTTTCTTTCTTCCCTCCTACATTTCTTCTTTCCTTCTTTCACCCCCTCCCTCTTTTCCTTCCTTCCTTCCCTCCTGCCTTTCTTCACTAGGAAGTAACTATTTTTCCTGTTAAACTAGGCAAATCCTTCAGAAAAGACTGGATCGCGTTGGTTAATAAGAGGATGGTTAAGCAGAAAATGGGAAATGGTTCTAAATGGGGGGAGGGACGTTACGGGAGGTCACATAGAGGAATTAGAAATAAGGAAAACATGAAAAGCATGTGCTAATCATAAGCAAAGGAGTAAGAGAAAGATGATCAAAGATTACACAAAAACTCAGGACCTTTCTATCTCTAAATCTGTTTCAAACATGTTTATATGTCTCTCTATTGAGGCAAAGAGGTGGGGGTGGGGAGGTCTAGCTGCACAGTGCTATTTTCTATGATATTATATGGTAGATACCTGCAGCTTTGGTACGAATATACACAATTTGACTTTTAGCTCCCCGAATGTGGTCATTCTCCACCATTGTGAGAGTAACTGCTTTGACGTAGATGGCATACTGAGTCCAAGGTTTCAGTCCTTGCAGTAAAATTCCAGGTTTGACATCCTTATTTGGAGGAAGGTCCACATCAACCATGTTCCAACTGTTAGAGCCACATGCATCTTGCCCGTCATACTCAGTGACATTCTTGAATGGTCTGAAAAACAATCAGTAAAATACATAGACTATTCTGGAGTGCTTAAAAACTACCCTGGAAGAATATGACTTCAGATTTTCTAGGAAAAGGGCATTAACAAAATAAGGAGTTTGGGGCTGTGAAGCAGAATAAATTAGGCCAATATCTCTCAGTTTTATCTTTTCCCACCTACTAGAAAATTGAATATTCTGAGTCAGAAGATTGAGTTCCCATAATCACTGAGATAGGCAGGCAGGTATCCTTAAGAATGCAGATAATTGTTATTTATTTCCCTTACCCAAGATAGCAGATCAGTAGCAGTTTAAGGTAACTTTTTGCCATCAAGAAACACCAACAAATTAATTATCAAAAGAAAGTGTCAACTATTAATGAGACCAAGGGCAACATTAAATATAATTTGTCCCCCCTCAAGGAAAAAAGAAACTGCTACAAATTTAGCAGCCCCAAACAATGCTGAAGTTACAGATTTAGAAGACTAAGGAATTAAGTAATACTTTATTGCAAAATGAAACAAACTTTCTAAATTTATTTAATTAATTATGCTGCCCTTCCCAAACCCAAACCCTGGGGAGAGGGGAACTTAAGCCCTCCTAAATAATGCTCTTGCACCTCCCAGGTAGACAGCTCCACCATTACAGACTATTCTTTGGCTTTCACTCTCTATCTTCACTTTTTATGGCCACTCCCTACTTTTGGCTTCCATCACCTTTCACCTAGACTACTGTAATAAAAGCTTCTTAACAATCTTATCTCTAGTCTTTCTGGTTATCATGCCTTCTCTACCCAGGTGTTAAAATAATCCAAGACACAAACATATCTAACTGTCACTCCTTCATCAAAAACCTCCAGGGCCCTGCCTCTAGAATATACATCAACTTAGCAGCCACAATTTATTAGGTAGCACAGTGGACACAAGTGCTGAGCCTAGAGTCAGGAAAACTTGAGAGCAAATTTAGCTTCAGAAACTTACTAGCTGTGTGACTCTTTGCAAGTCATTTAACCTTGTTTGCCACAGTTTCCTAATCTGTAAAATGAACTAGAGAAAGATATGGCAAATCCCCCAATACTCTGCTGAGAAAATCCCAAATGGGTTTATGAAAAGTTGAACACAAGTGAACAACAATTTCACAAGAGATCATCTAGGACAATCCCCTCATTGTACAGCTGAGGAAACTAAAGTCTAGGAAGATGACTTAGAGATGTTGACAAAAGTAATAATAATAATACATTTGTAATTTGAATTTAGATGTTCTGGCTCTAAGTCAAACATTTCCTGCTAGACCACCTTGGATCCGTTTTCTTCTATTATATCTTAAGAATTTGGGTTTCTTTTTTAGAAATGAGTATTTTTATTATTTTTAAATATATATTTTATTTTTCCAATTATATGTGAAAATAATTTTAAAATATTTTTTAAAAAGCTTTGAGTCCCAAATTCTATCCTTCCCTCCCTCCCTCCTTTTTATATTTCTATGAATACTCTACCTCCATTCTTAATTAGAGAATATTTTTTCCTGAGGTTAGGACTATGTCATTTTAAAATTCTGTAATCTTATCATCTGGCATATGCACATATTTATACCTATATGTAATATAAATATGTGTGCATATATATACATTGATATATGGAACTATTTGATCAGGATGGCAATTTCATCAGTGTGGTAGATTTGCAGTGTAGAAACTATCTTCACAGATGCAGGACCCTTAAAGGTTAAAAAGCTAATCAATAAAACACTTAGTAAATATGTTTTCAGAGAAAGGCTTAAACACAAGTCTTAAATCCAAGACTAGCTTTTAACTACTATGTTAGCTTTTATTTCCTATATTAATCTACCTCTCAGGATAGTGCCTAGAACATAGTATGTACTTACTAAATCTTTTTTGAGAACATTCTGATGTTGTCAGAGCCTTAAGATAATTGCAAAAGAAAAACATGTCCCTTAAATTAGTAAGTTTAGTAACAATACTGTGGCTCTCCATTGTCACATTGTGGTAGATCACAATGCAGGCTTTTACTATTTTGCCTTTAAAATGTTTATAAAAACACTGCTACACACAGGTAATGGGGTACATGATATAACAATGAATTATAACTGTTACTCTAGTATTTTTTATTTTTAAAATGTTTTAAGATCACTTTTACTTTCCAATTATATCCCCTCTACATAAACCCCTCTAGTAACAAGAACAGTAAAGCAAAGAAATCATTATATTGGCTATTTCTGAAATGTATGTAAGTTTCATTGCAGATCGAAGAGTCTGCCATCTCTCTGAGAGGTAGGAGCTTTCTTCTCAGTAATCAGAGACTGATCCCTTCCAGTTGGCCACATCCTTTCCAAGTGGCAAATTATGGAACAGGCATTGTTTCTCCATGTAAGCCAACAAAAAAGAGACAGGAAAAGGGAGTATTTATTGTTGCTATAATTTCTTTACACTGACTAGATACCAGAAGCCTCAGAGTAAAAGAGCCAACTGATTAAGAGGGTAAGACTAAGTGGATATAATGACTGATTAGGAACAAAGAAAAAGGAGTGGAGGTGATTCTATAGTTGCAAAGCTGAAGGACCAAAAGATTAACAGTGCCATTCATAAGAATGTGGAAACTGAAAAGAAAAATCAATTTTGGGGTCCTAGTGATGAATTCAACTATAAGTTTATTGAATTTAAAAGAAATGGAACTCTTTTAAGATTTAGAAATATGAGCTTGAGGAAAGAAATTAAAGCTTAAAATGTAGACTTGGGAATCAATTGTGTATAGATGGTAGTAACAGCAAGTCCCTGAAGGAAGGTGATATAGACAAAGAAAAGGAAAAAGCATAAGATCAAGTGGTGGAGAAAGACCACACTGCTAGTAGAATTACTGAAAGAGACTGACTTAAATGAAGCATTGTATTCCCCAGTTGTCTGTGTTTAAATTTGGGAGTAGACTTACCAATGAAGGATGAAATATAACAGACACACTAAAAGAGTAAGAAGAATTTACAAAAGTGTAATAGTATGGGAGACATACTTTGTGTCATAAAATACTTCTGAACACCTATTTATCTTTGAATTATTTAAATTAAATATCTCTAAATACCCTTGAAATAATGAAAGATTTCACACATTTCTGATTAGGCACTACATGATGACCAAAGAAAGCTTGAATGTGCACTTGAGGATGAAGAGGACACCACAAATAGTAGTGATTTCCCTAGGGCATTGTTGACTCATTTGATTTTTCATTCTGCTAATAAACACAACGGTCAAAAGAGTAACCTTATCTACTCTTCATGCTATCTACAGAATAACATCATTAGACTCTGACCATGGATACTCACGCCTCTTTGAAGTAAACAGTAAAGCTAATAAGATCCCTGTAATCAGGAGGACGATATCTTTGCCATGTTAACTTAATCCGGTTCTTCATTGTAGTGTTGGAAATAAAATGCAAAACATCACTTTCACCTGAAATACAAAAAATGTCAATTAGTGACAAAATGTGTTTTGTTTTCTATATGTGTTATTCACACTATTCACTGAAATGAGCTGTAACATCAATTTTTTTTAAAATTGCATTTCCTAGATGGTCTATTGAAACTAGCAACTCTTAATTTTTAATAGGCTGATAACTTCTGGGATGTTTCAAAAAATATACTGAATGCTGACCACATGACATATCTAGGGAAATGGAAGGGCTGCCATTTGTCATACAAACCAGTGCAGTTAGTGATGAAGCTGCCCAGTTTGTCTTAACTCTAAACAGTAGTACCACTTTAATATATGAGATCTTCTTATCTTTCTAAGCCATTCCCACTAACACTTGAGCTACCAACAGGACTCAATTATGATCAAAAAATTATGCCTGTATAAGACCGAGCCTTCTTGTATTTATTCTGGCTTCTGTTTTTTAGATTTATGTCTTCCACAGTGAATATGACAAACTGTAATTAACAAAGTTCAGTCCTAACAAAACTCTAAGAAATAATCTACTCTGATTCAGCCTTTCTTAATGAACAAACTGGGAAGATACCTTAAATTTAAGGCCCTAGACTGGTTTCAGACTAAATCCAAATTAAATCCAAATCTCTCTTGGCTCCATACCCAGCAGACTTCCAGGTACACACTCTGTCTCTTGAGTACACATATGTTTTATCCCAAGTCAGTTTGGATTAAGGAGCATAAGTTGCTATGGAGTAACAAACCTTAAAAAAAAAAAAATGGGTTCCTTCTGTCACCTCCTTCATAGAACAAATATGCATGAGTACAGAAAAGATATTTTCCTAAGACCCTTTTGGTTTTCTATCTCCAAATATATATTAATAATCAAGAAAGACTCTTCAACTTGAGAACTAAATGTTCTCAAGTTGAAAACTAGATGCCTACATTATGGTCTCACACTTACTTGCATATCTCTAAATGGTAGATAAGAAAAGTTTTTTTTCAACAATTTTCAGTCATATCCAACTCTTAATGATCCTATTTTTGAGGGTTTCTTGGCAGAATATTGCAGTAGTTTTTATTTCCTTCTCCAGCTCATTTTACAGATGAAAAACTGAGGCAAGGAAATGAAAAAAGGAATACAGTGGCTGCTTGGGAAGCCAAACTGTCACATGAAAGGGAACAGTGGAGACAAATTCTTTCCATTTCATATTTGCTCTCAGTTTACAATAGCTTAGTTATACAATCTTGGAAGCTGAAAAGGATAGATGATTTGATATTTGAGAAAATAACTCAAATGCTATTAACTATCCCTTGGTTCACAATGATGACAAGGTTGAACTGTCATCAGAACATGTTGAGCTGTTCTTCTAGCAATGGCAGTACATTTGTCCTAACTGACTCAGAGTAAGACATGCATTTTGAATTGTTTTCCTAAAAATGACAATGGAATTGTCTTGAGTGACCTATCCATACTCTCTTGCCTGGTCACCTGTGTGACTTCTTGCATGTATGCAGAAGAAAGAAGGCTGAAGTGAACAGCACAGTCTGTGACAAAATAGTAAAGCTAACAGAATGAACCCACTGACACACTGGTTCCATCAGTTTGGTACTCTAACCATGCACAGAGAAACTGACCTCAAAAATAAAATAAATTAATTTCGGCTCAGGAAGAGCCCATAGAAATTCACTTGGTGGTCAAAAATGGGGGAATTATTTCCCAGGGAGGGGACTGTTTTAAATAATTATAATGTGATAAGATTAGACTAACTAAGATTGGATAAAAATATTCCCAAATATCATTAGATGGGAGTTTGTATAAGTTGGGGGATTGGGTTCCTAGTTTATGAAGATGTTCTGCAGCTTTCCAGGTAAATCTCTCTTGACTCAAGGATTGCTGATCCAATAGGGTAAAAGTCTATCATGCTAATCCAGCTGTCAACTGAGCAAACTAAAGTTAAATGTAAAAACTACCTGTGGAGCTCTTTAGCAAACCACCTGGGTTATTTAAAAATATCTACATCTCATGAAACCCTCTCCCATCATATTCCTCATTAAAAGAAAAGGGAATATTTAAGTTTTTAACTAACTATACATTTTAGCTTTTTAATAATGACAGGGGAGTAAACTCCTCAATTCAATTTGGCTTCTGATTCACTTCCATTATTCTCTCTTTCTCCATTTTCTCTGGAAATATCTCCCTTAAAAAATCACCACTCTGGAATGAAGGCTTTTTCAGTACATTTTTACAAATAAGTTACAATGGCTTGAAAGTAAATGTGTTAATACAATAAGTAGAAATATAATAATATGTATTTTCAATTTCAAATCAATTTAGACTTAATTTTCTGGCTCTCTCTATCTCTCCCCCACTCCCAACTGATAGGGGAAGAAAGTAAGGAAGGGTTATGAAACCTTACTATAACAGTCTCAAGGAACTATTGGTGGTTGACACTGGCTGTGGTAGTATTATTGGTTAAGACCACATCTGTAATTCCTTTAAGATAGCAAGGGCTTAGTTAGCTAAATGCAGTGGTCTTGGTGAGCCATTGTGCCTTCTTTAAATAAGAACCTATGCTAGATCCTGTTTATATATCCATCTCTAAAGAGACAGACTATTGTGTATATTCCAGAAATACCATATTTAAATCTGAGAATAGATACACACTATTATTCATCTTACTAATATACATGCTTACTGAAGGAAATATACAAACACAAAAATAAGATGATATGCTATAATATGAACTTTGAAAGATTTCATAAATTTTTCTAAAATCCATCTTATATAGCCCATGGTCTAATTCTGCAATAAGTTAATAAGCAGGGACTGAGGTACAAAAAAAGTAGAAAAGTTAATTAGAAAAAAGTTATGATTTATTACAATTTAAATGATACTTTTGAACATTAACTTACAAGAGGCTCTTTCTCCATTGTTCCTAGTGTTTATGTCTCCTTTGCTCTGGCGACCTTTAGTTCCTGACACTTCCTCCATTCGATAAATTTCAGAAACACACAATTTGGGATTAAAAGCAAAATACATTTTCCCTTCTTTGATTGTCAGATTATGGAGATTCCAGTCCCAGAGCTGCTGTAAATTCTGGTTATCAAGGACGTAGAAAGAATAATTCCTGTGAAATGATAAATAAATATTAATGTACATATAGTTTTCTGGTACCACATTTTTGGAATGTGGCTAGTCAACATTTCTGTGTGTGTGTGTGTGTGTGTGTGTGTGTGTGTGTGTGTGTCTTTTAAGCATCCCATTTTATAATATATTTTCCTTGACAATAATGGATTTGGTTATTAACAACATGTAATAATAGATAGTTACTATTAACAATGGTAACAAAATGATTCAAGGACAACACTTAAATCGATAAAACACTAATTAATTTTTATGACCTCTATTACGAACAAATAATGTTTCTTACAGAAGAGGGTGTTACTAGTATCATTCTACAGAAAATACCTTCATAATTTTTCTAAGTATAGCTCTCTCCATATATACACTCACATATATTTATATATGTATGCTATATATACAATTATGCACATATATATATATGTGCGTGTGTATCTATACATACACATATGGATAAAATAAGTACAAAACAGAACATTAATACTCCGCTAACCAAGCAGAACTTATACATTTGCTGGAAAAAAAAAAGCTGCCATTATCCATGGGATTTAATATGAGTTTCCCATTAGGAGAAAATGGAATATTGGATAGGATGATGTGATGCAGACAGGCCATGGGCTAGTAACTGCAACAGCTAACATACCCTGTGCGATTCTTTCAGATGAATCCAAGATGATTCTCTACTGTCAATATGAATCAACTTGAAAATAACTGTTCTTATGACTAGATGAATAAGATTTATAGGTGGAAAAATTCCTGTGGTTGATTAGATTTATGAGGGAAAAGAGAATTGTGTCAAAGATGATGTTTCAAAGTCAGAAGAAAGAATCAATATATCAGTGTTAACTTTCATTTTAACACTAGTTAGCTTCATATGGATTACTTTATCCCCATTTCAATTGCAAGAAAGAATTAAACCAAAATATCTTAATGAACAAAAACTTCTTTTTTCTAATGAGGAAAAAATGAATTATGATTCATTATTTTGACAAATGTCAGACACAATGAAATTTTTATCTCTGATTAATCTCTTTAAACATAATTACGTTTTTGTAATAAATGCAAGTAACTTTTAAAGTTTTAGAAGTCCAGAAAAAAAGCTAATGCTAGTAAGGTATAGGCATTGGGAATACTTTACAAAATTTTAAGGTCCTCCAAAAAGCATCAAAACAATTATCACACACATGTGAAGTAGGCCGCCTCCATCTATCTTGGTATCACATTTAAGATTCAAGATTTGGGGCCATTTCTTTTTTAAGAAAGTCTTCAATTATTAATTTAGAATTAAGGCATAATTCAAGTACAAAACTAGATTGCCTTCCAAACACTCCTCCTTTTAATTTATGTTGAACTTTTTTGGAGTTAATATTCAATTAATTTAATTAAAAGCAGTTTAAATTAATAAGACATGGACTTTCTTTTTAAATTAACTTTTTTTTCTAAATTTTTAAAACTAAATCAACAATTAAAAACAATTATTTTCCCTGTATGTAAACTTTGAACTAAGTTTTTCTCCAAGGTTGCAGGAATCCATTTTAGCTGCTCAGGCAAATGAACTGTTTCTGTATCCAGGTTTAGCTTTTTAGTTTGTATCACAGATCTTCTCAAAAAGCTGGCTTTTCCAATTGATTTTAAAAATAATCATCCCAAAACATTGAGAGACTAGAGAAGGAAGAAGAGACAATTATAAGTATGATCACTACTTAGAATAGGAAGGAGAGGCACATCTGAGAGTCAAAAAGTTATGGGGAGAGGGAGGGAGGAGATAAAATTCTCCTCTTACAAAAATGGATAAAACCTATATCAAGGAAGACTTGATAGGGTTACCACCATTGACAGCTCTTACTTACATACTTAAAAATATATTGGTTACTTGGTTGATGAGACCTATCCAAATACAAGACAACAGGTCACCTTACTAGAGGGGAAAAAAAAAAAAAAAACCAACTGGAGTTGCCTCTTCAGAACTGGCCCTAGGGGGCATCAAAACACAGCATACCAGAGATGACCTGAAACTCAAATGAATCTTGAGTTCTTCACTGGTCAAAGATTCGTCCAATGGGGAAACGAATGGCATTTGAGCAGGTTTTCTCTGCCAACTTATGATGATCTAACTATTTGCAAATAAATTTCTTCTTGAATAATTATAATGATGATATTTTAATGGATTCATAGAAAAATTGTCATTTAATACTTAACAGTTTGTAGAATATTTTGTATATATGGTGGAAAGAGCTCTTTATTTGGAGTCAAGAGACTTGAGTTTTAAATCAATCATTCAATTAGTAAATATTTATTAAATACCTTCCATGTCCCAGGCATTGTACAACACACTGTGGATATCAGCAACAAAGTATGAAACAATCATTCCATTTCAAGGAAATTGAACTTTAAGGAGCTTGCATATTAATGAGTTCTAAGATCTACTATGTAGAATTTAATCTGAATCTGTTTGCTCTTCTCTAAAATGGGGATAATGATATCCTAAGTTAACTATTTCCTGGAGTGGTTAAGAGGACCAGGTAAAAGTAATTGCTATAAAGTGATTTTTAAAACATAAGACTTCAAAGTTAAGAAGACTTACATTTAAATCCTGCCTCAGACACACATGGATATATTATGCTGGACAATCATTTAATTCATCACTATTCCTATATGATATGCCTCTCAATTGAAGATCTGCATTGGCAGAAAGACTTGTTGATACTCAAGTAAATACAGGTCTACACTTCTCTACCCTCTCTCCCTACAATGTAGAAATTTATCTTTGATATTCAAGAAATCAATCTCTCCATTATTAGCTGAGAAGGATAGAGAGAAGTATGGTGAAGCCATTATTTTTCAAAAGACCTGAAAGTTTTAGTGGATTGCAAGTTCAATGTCAATGTTGTGATAAAGAAGCCAATAAAATAAGGGATCTTGGGCTACAATGAGATAAGTCATTGAGCAAGTGATCGTGTATTCTGCTTTGATTAGACAACCTCTGGTATTCAGTTCTTGGCACTATATTTCATGAAGGACATTAATAGCTAGAGGTGAGCAAGCAGTAAAATAAAAAGTTCTCAAAATTACTGGTATCAAATTCAATTAGAAATGATTTCTGCAGACCCCACATCCATTTGGAAACCACAAATTAATATCATGCTGTATTGTATTTTTATTTATTTTATTAACCATTTCATAATTACATTTTATTCTGGTTCAGGCAGCACTCAGGAGTTTTTAACCTTTGTATGCTTGATACCTCTGTTCAGAATCAGATGTTCTGAGCTGGCTTTGACTCAGGTCAATCTTCTGGTAGTTTATATTCAATAGTGGATCAAAACAGGTCATTCAGTAGTAAACAAAGAAAGATTTAATTTGTCATAGAAGGAGAATGAATGAAATTTCCTCATCTGAATTACCACAGTAGTTTGTGAACAAGAGCATTTGCCTGGAGCTCACTCATTCTGGTTATTTTGTGCTTGTGATCAGAAAGTGATATCAACATCCTGGGGTCAATAAAGTCTTAAAGATGATTTTGATATATTTTAAGAAAAACTCTCTTAACTTGCACTGATGTAAGGGCAATGTTAGAACGTTGCTCCTAACACATCATGCCATATAAATTTTTATTAATTTATTTTAATTTTAACTCATTTATTTTATTTTTATTTTAACTTATTTAATTAATTAATTTAAAATATGCATATAAAGATTTATTTATTTGCAACCCTTAAGAATGAATTGATTTTTTAACAAGGCAGAGATGAAAGGGTCCTTAGGCATCTAAGGTCTGCTCCTTACTTCCCTTCAGACTAGAGATGATGATACTGAATCCCAGAAAGACTCTAAGGTAATAAACAGTTCAAAGTGAACTCAAGTCCTCTGACTACAAATGTAGTAATCTTTTAATTTTACTCCTCTATACAAATGGTCAGACAACTAAAGCTAACTCCTTCTAATTATAAAACTGTTCTTGAGTAGTTTTGATGGAAATCTTTCTAAAAATTCTGCCTTCTTAAAGTATATGGAACATATTTCAATTTTGTTCTGAAACTGGACATGACTTTTAAAATCTGATTATTTTGATTATAGTAGAGCAATCAATATGATTATTATCAATATAAATAATTGTACTAAGTTTTATTATTGTACAGATCCGAGATAGTTGTCCCATACTAAATGCCGTTTAGATTACTATGCTTTCTGAAATATCATCTGCTTTATATAAATCATGGAAGAAGAATGGATCATCTAAATGACAGATGAAATTTACTCAGTTTCAAGAAAACAGGACACTTTACTGGAGAAAAGGCAAAATTGGTCACTTACACCTGACTACAAAAGAGCCAGATATAGTCTCATGCTTGGAGTACCATGATAATCTTGCTCTTGGAAGACCACAATGGACAACTTTGGCGTGGGAATTTTGTTCTTTCTCCATCTATAGCTAATTAAATCTTTTTATAATTGTTATCTTCTCCCCTGAAGAAAGGCTCTTACTTCTTACTGTTGTCAGTATGCCTTTCACTAGGTACTGCTTTATTCCCCTTCAATTATAATTTACTAATTTTAATCAGCTAAAATCAATAAACCATAACTATGCATTCATCTAGAGTAACTAAATTGCAAAGAAAGTTCTGTATTGTTTTCTTGTGCATAGACTTTGTGTTACCTATTTCACCTATTTGGAATCCTTAAAAAAAATTTTTTTTAAACCAGATTTGCTATTTTATCTGTATAAAGAGCTCCCAGGAAAGAACTTGTTTTAGTAATACAGAGCCATCCTTCTTTGCAACTTACAGACACAGAAAAGTTGAGTTATAAACTGACAATAAAGCCACTATCTGTTAGGCCCCATTGCCTCTCTCTCTTTAAAAAAAAAAAAAAAAAAAAAAAGTATTGAACTAAATACAAAATAAGAAAAAAAAAGAGTAGAAAAAACAATGACAGAAAAGGAAAAAAATGACAACAAAAAATAATAGTGAATTTTATCATGGTGGTGATAGGGAGCTACTAGAATTTATTGAATTGGAATGGGGGTCTAACCTGTGCTTTAGGAAAATCACTTCTGTGGCTGAAAGGAAGGCAAAGTGAAAGGAAGACTTGAGGTAGATCCAATAGTAGACTATTATAACAGTCCAGGCCTATACCAGCATGGTAGCAGTGTCAAAGGAGAGAAGGGGGATTTTCAAGAGTGATGTTTCAAAGGTGAGATTGATAGGTTTTGGCAATAGATTATATCTGGGAGGGTGATAGTGAGGGGTCCAGGATGTTGCCTTCAGTAATAACAAAGAAGTTCAAAAGGGGGAGATTTTAGAGGGAAAGATCATGAATCCCATTTTGGGATACATGTTGAATTTGAGATATCTACCAGACATTCACTTTGAGATGTCTGAAGGCAGCTGAAGATGTCAGATTGGAGTTTAGCAGAAAGAACGACTCATTCAATAACCATCAGCAGAGAGATGATAACTAAATCCATGGGAGCTGATGAGATCACCAACTGAAGTAATAAAGAAGAAGAACAAGCTCTAATACTTTCCAATTGTATGACTGGGGACAACTCACCCTCCCTAAAACTAGTTCCTCATTTGTAAAATGGGAACAATAATTTTTGCAACACCTATTTCACATGTTTGTTGTAAGGAAAATATTTTGAAAACTTTAAACTGCTACATAAATTTGAGATTATTATTTAAAGAAGTTGTTTAATGTGATAAGTGTTTCTCTTATTTTTTGGCTCTTAGTAGGTATTTTTTTAGGCCAAAGCATGGGAATTAAAGATATTAATGTGGTACAGAGAGCAAAATATTGAACCTGGAGTCAGGAAGGTTTAAGTTTAAATCATGCCTTAGATCCTATCTGTGTTATCCTGGGCAAATTACTTAACTTTTCAAATTTTGCTCATCTGCAAAATGAAGATAGAATACCAGACCCAGAGTTGACTTAAGCTCTCCAAGCTCAAATTTGGCCTCAGACATTTAATAACTGTGTGACCCTGGGCAAATCACTTAATTCTTTTTGCCTCAGTTTTCTCATCTGTAAAATGAGCCAGAGAAGGAAACAACAAACTAATCCAAGTATCTCTGCCAAGAAAACCCCAACAAGGTCACAGAGTCAAAAATAAAACTGAACTGTGAACAATAAAAAGAGATAAAAGTGATATCTAAATCATAGGGTTGTTATAAGAATAAAATGAAATACCACATGTAAAATGCATTGGAAATTTTAAAGCACTATAGAAATGTCTGGTATTATTATGATTTTTAGTTATTCCAATGTGTTCAAAGTGGTACAATGCTGAGTCACTTTGTTGAAAGAAGACACAAGCAATACCAGCTGTGAAGAGGTGCCTGAAGCAAATTTGTAGCTTTGGAGTCACAATTTAGGAGTGATTAGATTTTGTTTCACTGCAATGGAGAATGAAAAGGAAAATATGTTAAGCATACTTAAAGATACTCAAATGAACTGTAGCTAATCAGTGATCCTGATTGGGGAGGGGAGGATGGAGAGGAAGAAGAGGTAGAATTGACGGTTCATCCCAGAAAGAGCAACCCTGAGCATTTACTGCTACCATTTTTGTAGCAGAGTATAAAAATCTGATTGGTCTTTTAATGAAATGAACTAAAGATAAATAGACTCCAATATAAAACACAGAGTCTGAATTCTTCCCATACTATCTGGCACTATAATAATCTCTCTTCTAAAATCCCCCCCCTTCAATTTATGACATCTGTTTATATGATACACCAGTGAAATGGAATTTGTTTATATAGGTTCCTCTAACAAAAAAAAATTCTCATGAACTTTAAAATAGTCATTTTTAACAGCAGGTTTTAGAGGTGGTCATGAAGAATCAGTAATTTGGCTGTAATAATTTCCCAATTAAACAGAATAAATTCTTCTCTTTGTTTCATTTCTCCTATTCTACCATTTTCTGGTCTTAAAATTTTCCATTCACAGCCAGAAGGAAATCTTCACAAATACTGGTCTTTCAAAGCAAAAGTGCTTACTGATAGATACATGGGATTCCAGAAGCACAATTACTACTTGCAAAGAAAGCTGACCTTCATGTCATTTTTTAAAGATTCTAATTGGTGAATTTCCAGCTTGCCACATCCCAAGTGACCTGAGGCAGCCTGGTGGTAGGCAAAGTGACAACTTTCTTGGATTTGCAATTAGAAACAAGTTTTTTTCCTGAAGAATCAATGTTCCCAGTGAAGAAGACAGTGTGCTTTTCAAAGGGAGAATGAAGAGCTGCCCTTTAACTTCAGCTATGTCAAATGATGGAATTTTAAGAATTTAAGACTGACCAAGGATTAGCCTGAGAAAAAAAAGGGAGGTTGTGAAGAAACCCTGATGCTGTAACTTTATCCAATTGGGGCAGTTAAAACAGTGAGAGACAACCTTTCCCATGACCTTCCCACCTCTTTTTTCTAAATTATTTTCCCAAATTCTCATTATAAAGAATTCTCTCATTACTATATATCTCCTTTTCTTTAAAGTGTTAACTCTGGTAAGTGCCCTATTTAAAAGGAGGACTGTTGGTACACATACACATACTCTCATTCCTGAAAAGCAATATTGTATCTAATAAAGCAAGAGCCAGACTTTAGTTTGTAAACTATTTTATGCAAGACTTATTATGCAATGGAACTATCCAAAAAGGAATACTCTAGCAATACAACAAATTTCTTTATACTCATCAACAGATATGTTCAGTGAATTAGATTTCTTTCCAACAGCATGAAATGAACGATCTATACAAACCCTAGATTCTTGTTCTGATTTTTTTTGTTAAGATAACATTATTTAACTATAATGGGGGAAAAAAGGTTCTGGAGAGTACAAGGACAATGGAAATGTTTATTTCCATCGAATCTTTCTTTTACTCAATTACTGATCAATTCAACTATCTTCTTGTAGAAGGCATTCTTAAATTTCGCTTCAGACTGTTAATTCAATGATTTCTGATTTAGATAAAATGACAAGTTAAGGAAAATACAAAAGCAATTTTTTAAAGAAGTTATGGTCTAAATAGGTAAAGTTAAAAGAATAAGAATATATTCATTTCTAGAAGAGTAGAAGTCAATTATAAAGATAGAATATCAGGCACATAAGAATCAGTCACTGTAGAATATGATCAAATGTGTGGTAGGGATTTGATATTGTCAAAAAATGGTTTCAGTGTTTTTTCCTCTCAAAAAGGAAAAAAAAAAGGTACCCTAAAGCATGTAAATATGTCAAAAGAAATTTATCAAAATAAAAAAAAAGATTTTAAAAGCAAAAAAAAAAATCGTTTTAGAATAGCAATCCAAGAAATTTAGCCCACTTACCCTTCTAGCTGCTCTTCTCCTAAAATATATCGCAGGTTTTTCAAGAAAGACAGAGAGACTAAGGCATGTGAATGGCGAATCTTCACATATCCTGTAACAGTTTCAATAAGGCCCATGAAGTTCTCCAGCTCAGAGGCTATATTATCTAAATTGGGAGAAGAAGATATTTTCATTGATCAAGTCACTTAGTAAAAGTGATAGATTTTCCACTTAAAAAAAAATACAGAATGACACAGAAGGAACTTTGAGGAACAACTTTTTCCTGACAGGCTTCTATTTTCACTGCTATTCTTCTCCCAGGGCCTAGGACTGGATTAGTAGTCATGACTTTGCTGTTCTGAATGAGGCAAAGCTCTTAGTTTAATAATGCTGAAGTAGACAACACTATATACTAATCAGATACCTAAAGCCACAAACCTGGCATATGGATTTCAGTCTGCTACACTAACATACAGCATTCTCTCCCAACTAAGTCAGCATGTAAGATAGCCAAATAATATGGATGAGTCTGGATTTTTTTTTGTGGGCCCTAAGACACTGGAGTCAACTAGTGAATATTTGATTTTATTTGAAAATGCTAAAAATAAAAAGGTAGTACTCATTTCCAAGAGTTATGACAGCTCAGACTTTAATTTATCCAAAGTTTGATAGTTTTTTGGTGGCTATCCAGGGGCTGCCTGGCAGAAAAATCATGCAGGTTCTGAAGTCAGAAGGTTTTACCTGCCATTGCACTAATAACCAAGACTGAATTTTAAATATGAGATAACTCTCACAACCACCACTTTCAACATAGTCAGCAACTGTCTGGGAAACTCCTTTTTGGGAAATTTTCACACCCTCTTAAAATGATCTAATTAATTTCTTATATCTTATATTTGGCTCATCACCAGAATGATGAATTTTTTTAGCCACAGCACCTCATGAATACTGTCTATTGAGGTGCGGAGGAGTTGTGAACTGCTTTGTGCAGGGAGTACCCACAGTAGTATAATCATGGATGAACAATTATATTTCTTAAATTTAAACTAAGAGGCAGCCTGGCCTCTCCATTAGGAAGGCTTGTGTTCAGGTCCATATACAGGTTGGCTTATGACCATGGGTAAGTCACTTACCTCCTTGGGGTTCCCATTTCATTCTTAAAACTACAAATTACAGAGCAAGTACATATCTGCACTGGCAGAGGAAGTTTCCTTAGTATACCAACAAACTCACAGGTTTAATCTAAGTGTTTTTAAAAAGTAGTCCAAATATATCAAATTGGAATGTACTATAAGGATATTTAGGAGAAAGGCAAAAAACAAAACCAGGATTAGAGGCTAAAGCAAATATTCCAGCAAGAAGAAAATGAAGTTCATATGAGGAAACAATAAAGAACAGTCTTAGTCATTTCCCCTTTATCCACAGTGGGGAAAGGCAGGGACTTCTAAAAATTCTCCAATCATCCACAAACATCAAATGTATATCTTTTAAAAATATTCATGAAGAAAATACAGTTTTATTAAAGAGATACACTAGAAAGTAATTTTTATTCAACTATTTAGTCAAAGGTTCTCTATCCTACAAAAGGATTCACTAGAGAATTTCTTTAAACAACAAGCTCAGTGTCTTTGTCTTTATTTTTGGAATATCGACCATTTGACTACATGTCTCAGGGACAAAGAAGTTAAATCTAATGTGTTTGGATCTTCTGTCAGAGATCATCAAAAATGAAAGTAAAATACCTCTGAATTATAAAAGTCAATGAGAAAATGATTTGATTTGCCAAAACATTCAACTTACATGAAATGTTCAGGGATTTAACTCTTAAGTGAGTTGCAGTATGTTAGTTGAGAAAAATAGAGGGGGTTTGCTTAAGATAATTTCAAATGTTACTTTCCAGCTCTAAAGTTTTTGGATTTCTAAGAAACCATCTCTTAAAAATGTAAAGAGACCTTCCTATTTTTTTTGATTCTCACATAAATTTTGTAATGTTCAATTCTTGAGACTGGTAATAGCTCAACCTCTCTCCCACCTTTCAAAATAACTGGCATTTAAAAAAAAATCCTTAACACTTGAAACAAAACAAAGGTTTTGGAGTTTAGTGTTGGCTAGGATTTTCCCATCTGATGAGTCACAGTTCTGACACATTTAGGTTTAATTTTGTATGTTAGGACATGCATTTACTGCATAGGACGTGACTCTCACATTAATGATGAGAGCACTGTAAGATTTTTAGTGTTCCCTTTCAGGAAGAAAAACTGTGCCAGAGGCTAAATACCTGATCTACTTACGTACTTAAGAACACTTCAATTAGGGGGATTGTGAAGTTTTGCTGAATCTCTCAACACTCAGGAGAGAAAAAAGCAAAGGAAAGAAATTTAGTTGACAAGACTTCTTTATTGTATTTGGTTTTTCCAAGGTTATATTTTGACTGAAACATATGGAAAAGAGAATGAAAACAAAACCAAATAAAACACCAACAAAATTTTTAGGAGAAGTGTGGTACTTACTGCCTCGCCGGATATTAATAAGCAAATTGCCTTTGAAGACAGTGCATCCCTGCAGCATTTGTGCTGAAGTTACAGAATCAATTGTCTTTGTCTTCTTCTCTCCTTCACAGACTTTAGGGCAAGGACCTTCACAGGGACTGCAGTACATACTGGTACATAGAAAGAAACAATCAAAACATGTTAAATAAACTTACTGTTTTTATTCACCTATAACAAAAAGTAAATATAACAATAATAGCAAATTGTACTCCTGGGTTCGTGCTGGATAAATTATTCAAAATTTAAAAAAAATTGAGCAGAGAAGTTAATTAGCAAAGGAGGTTATTAGAATCTAGTCACACAAATTGATGCATCCTTGAGGACAGTAATTATGGACACCGAATGGCTCCACCCAAAAGAAATAACCTCATGTGAAGGAAAAACTATCAGTCCTGAAAAGAGAACTTGTTCTCTGAATAATGGTACTACTTTGCCTGTAGATCTATGAAAGCCTGGCAAATAAGCAATGATGATTGGAGAATGAACCCAATTACTCTGATGTTATTAATAAAATATATGCTTCTACACTTAGTATCCTAGTAAAACTAAGTAAAGGATTCCTAAGAGGCATTGTTTTTGTTTTATTTTTCAGAGTGATAAAGATGAAAGATTGGCATATATAGATCTATTGTTTACTTGTTAAAGTACAACTAAACTGTGTTTTGTATCTTGAAGAGTTTGAAGAAACTTATAAATAGATACAATTGTTTTTTCTTTGTTTACAATAAAAGAAAGGTGTTTTCATTATTCAATAATGAGGTCCTGTTTCTAATGCAGAATAACATACTGAAAATCACCAAGGAACTCAGAACCACAGGAGATATTCAAAGGAAGTAAAAAATGACAACAGCCCTTGGCTTCCAAGACACTCCACCCATGGATTTCCTTCTGCTTCTCTGATAATTCCTTTCTATTTGTTATTGTTGTTATTGCTGTTATTAATTATTCCTCTTCCCCTTTTTAACTCCCTCTCTTTTCATCCTTTGAGATTTTTGTTACTTTAGGGACATCTTTGACATTTCTGTTCCCTATTAGCTCCAGAATTTATTTTCTTGCCTTCATTTCAGGGGCAGCTAGAGGATTCAGTGCAAAGAATACCAGGTCTGGAGTCAGGAATATTTGAGTTCAGGTGTGAACTCAAACACTTAATAGAATTCACCCATCCCCAGGATTGAGGATCAAATGAGATGATAATTGTAAAATGCTTAGCAGATAACCAATACAGAATAACAATCATATAAATATTACCTATTATTTTTTATTGTTGCTGTTGTTTGATTTCTTCCCCCTCCAATCCAGTTTTTCATTATCTCATTGCCCAAATAATTAGGTAATTTTCTAACTCCTTCCTTTCTACCATTTCTCTACTTGATTATTTCTATACTAAAAATCTCCAGTGGCTTCCTATTACTTACTGAATTTATTATAAATTCTTTATCTTGGGCTTCAAAGTCCTCCACAATTTAATCTCAACTTATGGAAAGACCACTGACCTTGGAGTACAGTCTTTTAATCTCAGTTGCCAAACTATAAGTTGCATTATAACAGTCGATTGTTTCTCTGAATATCGGAAACTGTGGTCAACTGGACAACATTAAAACCATCAAGTACCATGTAGATTTGGATTACTCTAATTAGTGCTACCACCTTCTTTTGTGATTAATATATTCTAGCAAACAAGGATTTTGCTCGATGTAATTTTGCTGCTGACTTTCCATTTCCATTCCTTTGAACACACTATCTTCCATACTTAAAGCAAATACTCCTAACTCTAGCTACTAAAGTATCTATTTTTTTCCTTCAAAGTCCATCTGCCTCCATGAAATCTGTAAATTTTTCCTTTTATCAGTATATCAGTAGAAATTAGTTTTTCCCTACTCCACTTTCCCCAAACATTCTTTTGGACTTCATTTTGCATGGATCATATTTTCTTTGAACTCAGTTATTTGTATATATGATGCTTTTCTCCACTATAAATTCACAATATCCTAATCATAGTTATGTAAAATAATTACTCTCATTTTGTTGCTTATATTCCTAGCACCTAGGACAATGGACTTATAAACAGAAGTTACGAAAATATGGAATTGAATAGGAGTATTACTTCTAACAAATGAGGGGACAAAATTAGACTGAAAATTAGACCCAGATAGACTTCTAACTTCTACAGTTGATATTGAGATATAAAAAAACAGAGCCTATTTCCAGATAAAATAAAGTCTATATAATTAAGGCTTGTGTATATTATAGAATAACAAATAGAAAACTTTTATATTAATGCTTTTAAATTATTCCTGAACTACCCTAACATTTTAAATGACATAGGTAAGCAACACTATAAATTAAAATTCTTTTCATGAACTAAACTTTTGCTAGAATCTTATTACATAATGTTCACTTAGGTGGCACCATGGATGAAATGCTAAATTTGGAGTCTGGAAGTTGTGAGTTCTAATCCTTAGATACTTGTTAACTAATTGTTCTAGTTAAATCAATTAAAGTATGTCAGCTTCTCTATCAGAAAAAATGGGCGTATTAATAGCATCTATTTATCAGGGTTTTTGTGAGTATTACATATGTAAAGATTTTTTTTTTTGCAAATCTTAAAAAGGATATATAAATGTTATCTATCATCATTGCTATTAATTATAATAATAATATTACCACTGTATTAATTTTAATAATTAAAGCAAAGGCAGGGGTATAGGTTATAAATAGCATATCCATTTAATGATATTTTTAGAATTCAACATTTTTCTTTAATTTTTCTATATAATTTATGTGTACAATTATTTGCATATTGCCTCCCCAATTAGGATGTTAAATTCATGAGGTCAGGGACATGTTTTTGCCTTTTCTTGTATTCCCAGTGACCAACACACAGTTAGTGCTTAATAAATGCCTGATGGTTGTCTAGATGAGCTAAGATAATGCAGGACTGAACTATCCAATTAGTCATGAAAATGTAAGGTTTCTGCACTAATAAGAGATGACAAATATTCTTGCCAAATGATTAATAAAAAGTGTAAAACCACAAGGAAACATCGGGGAAAGAGAAAATGAGGTTCTTCCTGTAAGTACACTCTTTCTTCTTCCTTTTTATCAATCAATTAATCAGCCTATCAGCAAGCAGTAAGTGTCTCTTCCAAGTTAGACATTGTATTAGATGTTGGGACTACAAAGACAAAAGCAAAAGTTGGAGACAAAACACCCCCCATATACACACACAGATAAAAACCTATTTGAGATAAATAGGGTGAGGGAAGGTGAGAGGAATGAGCCTTAAAGGAATCGGGTTCCTTTTTAGAATAAGAATTCTAAGGGTCACAGTTTATTCCAGTTAAAAAGAACAGTCAATATAATCACCAAATATTTAAGTCCTCACATACTAGACACTGGGAATACAAACACCATAACAAAACCTTCAAGGAGCTTATGTTCCAAAGGGAAAGATAATAAGCACATATGTAAGTTTCTCAAGATATATAAAAAGCAGGAATATGATAATCTTAGAAGCAAAGACATTAGCAGCCAGGAGGTCCAGGAAAGGTGGTTTTCGTTTTTTTTTTTTTTTTAATTTCAGCTGAAGTTTAAAGGAAGCCAGAGAATTTTAAGAGGCAGAGGTAAGAAAAGAATATATTCCATCTATAAGGTTGGGGGTGAAATGGTAGGGAGCTAGCACAAAAATATAGAGAAGGAGATAGAGCACACTATATTCAAAATAGTACATAGCCTACAATGGTTGGCAAGCAGTGTGAATAGAGGGGATTGATGTGTGTATGCATTAAAGGAGGAAATATAGGATAAATCCAGGTTGTAAAGAATTTTAAATGTCATGCAGAGAAGTGCATTTTGATCCAGGAGGAGCTACAGGAGCTTTCTGAATAAGGAAGTGACATGGTCAAACCTGTACTTTAGGAAAAGCACTATGGGAGCTGTGAACAAAATGAAAAGGGGGAAGACTTGAAAAAAGGCCTTCTATATACCTGATAAGAGCTGATGAGGACTTGAACTAGGGTCTGAACTGAGAGAAAGGTACAGATTCAAGATAGGTGATAGATATAGTAAAGCCAAGATTTGCAAGTAATTCTGAGTAAAAGGAATTTAACTTGACAAAAAGCATTGGGGAGAGTGTGAAGAGAGACAAATTTGAGATGGCCACAGGACATTCAATCTGAAATGTCCAGTAGGCAGTGGGCAATGTGGAATTAGAGCTGTGGATCAGAGCTGGATACACAGATCTAAGAGTTATCTCCATAGAGATGATAATTAACACCCTTCTCCATTCCCACCCCCAGAGCTAATGGAGTGTGGAGAGAAAGGAGTCCCAGACATAGCTTTGCCATATACCTACAATTAGAAGCCATGATATAAAAGATAATCCAGCAAAGGCAATTGAAAAGGTATAGTAAGATAAGTAGGAGGGGGAAAAGAGAGCAAAAACTCAGAGGAAGAAAGTATACCTTTTAAGTTAGATATATAATTATTATATATTTTGTATTTATACTCATATCATAGCACATGAAAAACTTTTTTTCTCTATATAGTTATAACAATACTTATCATATTTTGGTTTTTACTAATGTATAGCTGCTGTGCCTTTGCTTTTAAAGAAGTATTTTTGGACATATTTCTGATTTATTTGATGCCATGTCCCTAGTTAAGAATGTAATTCTCAATGAAAACATTGTTTCTAAAGAAAGTACGATCTTCCTTACAATGATCTACTTTATGGTATAGTTTTCAAGAAATTGTAATTCCTGGAAATGCCTTTATTTAATTATATTAAAAATAAACCTAAAAATTCTCTAGTGGCATTGTTTCATTGTATTATTCCAATGAATACAATGAATTACCTGGGTCATAATGCTAAAAGAATCATTCTTTCACAACTAATTATAAAATTAAATAGAACTATTCTGTCTAGTTTAACAAAATAGTCATTTGCTTAAGACAAAATACTGCTCAGAGCACAGAAACACAGTAAAAACATGAGAAACAAATCCAAATCACAGAAACTGCAAGTTTTTATGTTGAAACATTTTTATATCAAAACTAATCCTACTAAATATCCCTGTAGCACTCTGTGTGCTACATGCAAATCTCTGCTGCTCATGGTCAGAGGTAAAGCCAGTTGTAAGCAATGGGAAATGGAACAAGCAGTGTCCCTTCAAATTCAAACCTGAAAGTCAGCACTTAGCACAGTAAGTATTTTTAAATTCTTCTCCTAGCGCCAAATCTGATTTTGAAGACTTCAACACTGTGTCTCAGCTTCCAATTCACCCTAAGCATGTGGTGCCTGCTCATCATCCTGCACTTTTTCATTCTAAAATATCCCACCATTATGTAGGCCATTTTCTCCCATTGGTGAATTCCTCCCATTTCTGGGAAGGATTTAAGCCAATCAACTGTCATCATCCTCTTGGCTCTCCTTCCTCATCACCCTATGCTTTGGCTCTTTTGCATAAATTGTCTTCCTTCAGTAGAAAGCTCTTTGAGGGCAGGAATTCTTTTGTTTTTGTCTATATTTGTAACCCCCTGGTGCTTAGCATAGTACCCTGGCACACAGTAAGTGCTTAATAAATGCTTGTTAATTTGATTTGAAGAAATTTTTAATCCTCTCTCCCAAGGAATATAGAAATAAAGAGAGCATTAAAAAAGTCTTTGGTTCCACAACTGAAAATTTAAGGACTTCTGATTGCCAGCTGGCACACCTTGTTTTTACAAGCTATGACTTACCTTTGGCTCCCATTCCGTATGAACCCAGAGGGACACTCCTGCATGCACTCATCATTGTGGATCACAAACTTTTCATATTCATTGGCTTCAGCGCTGTGGACACTGGCACAGAAATCTTTGTCAACGCAACGCCAACCCTCAAACTTGTAAGTGTTGGGAGGACAGGTGGGCACACAAGTGCCCCCATAGTAGTAATGGCGACAAGCCACACAGGCTGTGTCGTTGTCTGGTGCACTACAGCTTCCTAAGCACTCCGGGTGACAGCACTGATTCTGGTCTGTGCAGGCTCGTTTTCCACATGAGCTAGGACACACTGAAAAGAGAAGAAGAGCATGATTAATTTCCTTTAAAATTTTTTAAAAAGGAACACATAAAGACTGCTAACTTCAAGGGATTTGTGGGTGAGGCAATAAAACTTTGGGACAAAAAGTCCGCTATCAGAGCAAGTGGACCATCTGGCTTTCATGTCCCCTAAATTTTAAATATTAAACATAGTAATATGGTAAATATTAAATATGGTAATTTCCCTTCATAATAAGAAATAAATGGAAAGAAGCAAAGACACAATCACTAAAAAAAAAATCCTTAACAATTCATGATTAAGAATATGGTAAAATATCCTCTCAAAAGCCTGAGATGGTACATTTAAATGTATTTGAAATTAATAGTTTTTCTTCAGAAAAAGTAAAATTCTACTACCCTATATGTTAATAAAATCTCTTGAATCAACTCTTTTAGGAGACTAGTAATTTTCATTATAGTGCTGCTATACATAAAAAAAGTTTTATCGTCAATAAGAAAGGAGCAATTGGAGGAAGCAGTTAGTTGGTGCAGTGGATAGAGCACTTCCCCTGAAGTCAGGAGAACTTAAATTCAAATCTGTCCTTAGACACTTAACACTTCCTAGCTGTGTGACTCTGGGCAAGTCACTTAACCCCAACTGCCTCAGCAAAAAAATAAAATAAAATAAAAATAAAAAATAAAGAAATGGGCAATTCCTATATCCCATCAATTACTGTATATTTATGTGATCACTGAGGATTTGCTTAAAGTAGAAATTCTGTTAGTGTTGAGAAAAGTGGGCTTTTTATGTGCATCTTAGATGAAAACAAAACCTCCAGTAAAGAAAAATTCACAAATGATCTTACACAAAACATGATTTGGTATTTAGTTAAAATGCAATGTTATAAATAAGGCTTTACAGCTTGTTTGCCTGCTAGCAGGATACAGGCTGCAAATAGCTGCAAAGTTAGACAGATATACAATCTGGCTTTTATTATACATTTCCTAAATTTTATTGAGCTAGAAATTCAGTAAGCAGCTAGGCACTCAGCAGTTAGAGTACTGGGTCTAGAATAAAGAAGACTCATCTTAGAAAGATTCAACTTAGACATCTGGCCTCAGACATTTACTACTTGTGTGATCCTGGGCAAGTCACTTAACCCTGCTTGCCTCAGTTTCCTTATTTGTAAAATGAGCTAGAGAAGGCAGTGGTAAGCCACTCTATTACTTGGCCAAAAAACTCCAAATCGGGTCACAAAACATTGGACACAACTGAAACATGATTAAGCAACAACAGAAAGACAGTACAAATTTATTCCAATGCAAGAATTCAAAGAGATATATTGGGAATCTCAAAAAGTCTTAGTGCAGTTTTAAGCTTTAATAGTCTAAAATTACTAAGCTTTATTACCTTAAAACTGCAACAAGGCTTCTGGGACACCCTGGATATATTTATTCTTTACCTGTGCTGTGATGTAAAGTCATGTGAGATTTTATTTACTTGCTTATTATTTACAAAAAGATAGCATGGTATAACGAATAAAGAGGCAACATAGTGTCTAGAGATAGCCTTGGAGTCAGAAAGACCAGGATTCAATTCCAGTTTTTGCCATGATCTTAAGTAAGTCACTTAATTTCTGTGTCCCATGCAACTATCAAACGATACATTGAAAAACATATGCCACATGTTTTAGAGCATTTGGAGTTTACTTAATAAGAGCTCTTTATACCAAATGATACTCTGGGTTTGGTAGAAAAATAAAAACTCATTTACAAATATCCCAGGACTTACACATAGCTATAGTAAAGTTTTTTCCTCCAAAGTAGCCACCTTTTGGAAACCAGACATATTTAGCAATGATGCTGTTGTTGTTTAAATCTTTTACAGAACTTCTTCCAAACATCCAGAGCTTTCTTTTAAATAAACGCCCTAGTTGCAGACTGGTCCTTTGAGAATGAATTTCCCTCCAAATCCTTCACAACTAAGTCCACTGAAAAAGTGGGGACCACACAAAGTGATTTTAAGGTCAAAAACAGGATGTGACTATAAATGAGCAAAATTATATTTCTTGATGGTTAAGATTATTAGATTTTTTGGCCAATTTTTACTCTTACTATCTAATAGGGAGGTTACAAATAACATGATACAATGAAAAATATGAAAAGGGAAAAGGAGACATTCAGAATGTTCAAATAAAGTGCAAAAAATCCAAGGAGGAAAAAAAAATCACTTTTGGAGAAGGAGGGAGACAGAAGGGAAAGAGGTCAAAGACTGCAGGAAAAAGTGATGACTAAACTTATCTAGGTCTTGTGAAGCAAAAAAATAGTTTTAAAAGGCAGAGATATGAGGGGGTTTTGTTCCAAGTATGGAGGATGGGTTTCATAAATGCACAGAGGCAGAGAAACGCAGACTGAACTCTAGGAACATCTAGCAGTCCAGTATGGCTGGAATATGAAGGGCACAATAGGCAAAATAGGGCTGGAAAGATATATTGGAAGGCCTTGAATATTTAGAACTAAAGATGACAGAGTCAAAGATGAGTGGATAAACTTAAGTAACTAGGAAGATGGTGGTACCAACAACAAGGAGTTGAAAGTTAACAAAGAAGTAGATATTGGAAGAGAAAAAAATGATAGGTTTATTTGTGCTTAATAGGCTTCTGGGATACCTAGGTAGAGCTGCCCAGCTGTCCAGATAGAAATTGAATAAAGAAGCATTAATGTTCAACAAAATAACATGAACTAGTCTTATGTGATTCAAGGTAAATAAAAAGAAAATTTGGACTTTTGCATCTGCTTTGCTATTAAGTTTTATTCAAACATAGAAGATCTATAAGATTTGTAAGAGAGAAAAAAAGTTTGTGTGTTCTTTGACTCAGATTATTTTGAAGAGTAACTATATACATATATCTTAGAAAAAAATTGCATATAATGAAACCACCGATAAATCCTAGACCAAAGTAGTGGTAGTGAGTGCCAATAAAATTAGCATGAGGTAGTTCAATGGCAGCTCCTCATACAGGAATTTTAATAAGTCCTAAATCTGGTCATTAAGGAGCATGGTGCTTTCTAGAGATAGGCAAAATGGTTTTATCTTTAGGAAAATAATTCTTCTAAAAAAGAACCTCAGGATGAGGAGATTTATTAAACAAGATGATAAGATCTATATATAGTGGACTATTTTTAAAAAGGGTTGGAAAGGGGAATTGAAGGGAAGAAAATCATCTCTATTAGGAGAAAATTATTAAACAGTAGACTACTGCAGAAGTAGGAAATGATCATTATCTGTTTCTAAGGCTATAGTTTGAATAAGAATCCAAAATGAGGGCAACCAGAAGCATGAAATAAGGAAATCTAAAATGAAACAAAGTCCTGAGGATAACCCCAATAGACAAAGATAAATCATATGTCTCGTCTTATCATTAATAGATGTTATTATTACTCAATGTATTAAGAGATTTTTTTTTTGAGGGGGACCCTAAGATCAGCATATCATACCAAGAGATTGTCCCTTTCTTGGGAAGTCAAAACTTAAAATTTAACAGATACATTTGAAGTTCTGGCACTCTATTGGAGAAAAAAAGGATGGTCTCAGATTTTTACCAGCTGTGTAATCTTGGGGAAATCATTTAACCCATGTCTGCCTCAATTTCCTCATCTATAAAATGGGAATAATAATAGGGGTCCCTACTTTGTAGTATTATGAGACTCAAATGAGATTGTTTATTTATTAGATATTATCATAAACAGAAAGAATAATAAAATTAAACAGTATTTTAAAAGAACAATCTTATCCTAAGAAGAATTCAGAAATGTCACTGCAGTGGTAGAAACTATGAGTAAGGAATAGTTCACATACTATCAGATAGTTGGTTTTGTTAAACTCATTTTTAGTTTTTATTTATATCTATTAAAAGCAAAGGTTTTCCTGATAGAAGGATATATTTATTCAAAAGTACCTATGGTATAAAACAAAAACCATCTAAAAAGTAAATAAAAAAAACATCATAAAATATTAATATATAAACTATATAAGTAAATGTGTGGGAAACATAAATTTTGTCTGTAAGATCATTATTCATCCAACAAAATTCAGTTTGTTTTTCTGAGACCTGATCCTCCTTGACCTTTCTGTGGCATTTAAAACTGTTGATTACTTATTATTCTTGAGAGTTTTGCCTTCCCCATTTTCTGACAAAATTTCCTTGTGGCTTTCTTCTACCTGTCTGACAGTTCCTTCTCAGGCTACTTTAATAGCTATTGAAAAGTGTAGTTCTACCCTCCAAATTTGAATCATACAGGTAGAAGCAGAATATATAATAATTTAGATCATATTCCAGATCTTCTATGCTAGGGAAAAGACATGGGGACATAAGACATACTGAGGAAAATTCAGTCATTTTATTGACAAACAGCAACTTCCCCAGTTTTAAGGCGCAAAGCAGTGACCTTGAAGGAACACTTGGTCTGGCTAGCGAGGATAGAGAGAGTTTCTATAGAATACTACTATATATTTTTAAAGATAGAAACTATGGAAAGCATGCTCTCATACACTATAGGACAGACATCAAGATTAAAGAAATTCCTAAAGTCTCATTCAGCAAATCTTGTTACAAATTTAAACTCAAAAGTTTAGTATCTGTTTAAGTATGTTGCCTCTCAGAATTTATATTCTGTGTTATTTTTCAAGATACACAAATGGATCTGTGATTTCACTGACATGGATATTCCCTTCAACAATGTGGAACAAACTCATTCATCTCTGCCCATTCTATATAACTTCATTCCTGTCCAGGTTCCACTCCTGTTTTTAGACTTTTTCTACTGAGTGGTCCTCTCTATCTGACTACTTTCTCCTGGACAGCAACGTTTAAGTTTCTTAATAAAACTCTTTATTAGTGTGTAAGCTCTTTAAGGATAGAGGTGGCATTTGTGTATTTCCAGAGTTTAACTCAGAGCTTAAAAGCACTTAATAAATATTTATTGCTTTGACTTATAGACTTTCAACTCTAGATCAGAAAGTTTACCTCAGGATATGAATCAAAGGGTCAACTGACCTTTCTAATTTTCCCTTGATATCCATCAAATATCAATTAGATAAACATTTCAGATGCCCTTATGCTAATTAACAGGCCCTCATTGTTATGTGTTAGGCATTGCTCATACCCTATATGAATTTTGTGACCATGATGGTATTTCAAGCGTGGTCAAGAAAACAACTTCCCTGCTCTTTAAAAAAGATTAGGGTCTCACAGGTGTGGAGAACTGAATATAACATCAGATTTTCTTTGGATGTGTTGATTGATTTTGCTGATTTAAAAAAAATGGTTATGGTGTTTAAAGTCATACAATCACAGAACAACATTGATAAATTATTGATGTTACAAATATGGGCCTTTGCTTAAGAACAATTTGGGGTTATTTTAAAAAAGCCTTTCAACTTTCTGAAAGGCATCAACCTATGCTTTCCCATTTAAGTCTAGACCCAACCCATCTATTTATATCACATGTCCAAAATATGAAACCTAACAAAGGTCAATACATATAACTCATCCTACTGCATGTCATGATTTACACAACAGGAATTTTTTTTTAATTATTTGGTTTTCTCTTTGTGGATAGTAGACTAAACTCTTTTGAGTAATTATGGATTTTTTCCAAGAGAATCTGGAATGTTTCAGTACTTGATTCAACTAGCAAGATGTCTTGTTATAGCAAAAAAAAAAAAAAAAAAAAATCTTAATTACTACAAAGCTAGAAGCAAGAATAAAAATGAGAAAACGATGTGTAAGTAAGAAAATTTTATTCTCATCTAAACTAGCTATTTATTCTTGATTTTAAAAAATAGAACATAATGGAAGAAAGAACATAGACGGTAAGATTTTTTTCATACAAATGTCTGACCAGGGCAAATCAAGTTGTTATAATGATGTGATTAAAAAAGCCTAAAAAGTTTCTTGGTCAGCAAATATCTAATTTATTTGCCAAGAAGAAATGTATGGCAGCCAAGGACAACAATTGCTTAAAATACAAACTTATTTGTAAAATCTTGTGGAAGCCCTTGCTTCCTGTCTTTATAACTTGTTACTTGGTAGTTCCTCTTTAAGCAATAAAAATTGCTCACACATAGCAGCAAGAATATATGCTTATTTATGTGAAACTAAGACTGTATCAGTTCCTTAACTACTTCTGCCTTCTTTTCAGCAAAGTTTACCAAACAGTGATCCTGGGATGCATGACCCTAACTTTAGTGGTTACCCTTTGAGCTCAGAGTAACTGAGTAAACTGGATGCTTGTTCAGTGGATACTTCCTGTAGCTACAGCAGGAGGTAGTGACCAAATGAATCAGAAATACCTAGTTCATCAGAAAATGTGAACTTTGGGGGCAGCTAGGAGGTATAGATAGAGCACCAGTCCTGAAGTCAGAAGGACCTCAGTTCAAATCTGATCTCAGACACTTAACACTTCCTATCATGTGACCCTGGGCAAGTCACTTAACCCCAATTGCCTCAGCAAAAAGGAAAAAAAAAAATGAACTTTGAGTTCTCAGATAAAGCAGAGATTAGGCGAAATGATTAACCAGCAGCTCCATGGAGTATTTCAGATTTTAAGTATCAACTTTTAAGTACAATAAAAGATCTGATCTACATTTAAATACCTATGAACATGTATTTGTCTTTTGTAAAAACTTTAAACATGATTTTGAAGTAAAAAAAAAAACAAGTAGCTGTCCCCTGGAAGATCATAATAAGGAATTATTCCCTCATAAAACAGAAAGAAGTAGTGCAGGGTAATATCAGTTTAAAGAAAACTTGATGAAAGACCCCACTAAACTAAGGCATTTTAAGGATGAAAATGTAAAGGGTGATAACAAATAGAAGAAAAATGGAAAAGATCTGCAGAGAATTTCAGATATGACCTTCCAAAATGAATACATTTTGTAAAAATTTTTTTAAAAATCTTTTTTTAAAGTTGTAAATATAAATGGCATCAGATAGCTAAAAATACTGAAATTAGGATGAGAGCTCCCTTTCTTTTCCATGATCCCAAATGGACTGGAGAGAAAAAAAAAGGAAGAGCATCATTCTCAGTTCTGGAAAGTTGCCTCATAGTATTCCTGGCCACTTTCCTCAGCACATGGCCATTCAGGAATAGAGAGTTGCTGTTTTTATACATACATACATACACACATACACACATACATATGTATGTGTATACACATATGTCTCAACAGGTAAAATTTTAAAAGTATGCACCTTTATCATCAGGATACCATGACTTCAGAGTTAGAGTTGTAACAATCAGGTGAATAAACATCCAGCCACATGGAGCAATAACACAGCCAGCAGAAGAGGAACATTTCTGGCAAACCTGTGAGTCAACCTCTGCCAGCAATGGCAATATGCCAGTCAAACTTGGGCAAGCTAGAGGTTTCAAAGCGTGGGATAACTATTTTTTAAGGATGTTCTCCTCCTTATATAATATTATTCAATCCTTCCTTTCTTTCCTTTTTCATACATACTTTTATCCCCAAATCACTTTTTTTTAAAGGCCATCCTTCAAATGAAAGAGAGAAATGAAGAAAAAAATTGCTACATTCAAGAAAAAAGTAGTTCAAATTATCCAATTACTACGGCATTGTCTAAATAAATCAGTGAAGAAGGAAAAGCAGACTGATCCAGCTAACTCACTATACATAATACAAATAAAATAAAACTGCTAAAATAACTTGAAAAAAATTTTTAACTGGAGCAGAAGCCTTTCTAAAGAGAACTGTTATTTCACTGATTTGCCAGAGGAAGAGCTAAAGGGAAATCCCACAAAGCCCTTACCCAGAAATCCCACTTCCAGTAATTCAATCACAGCTGAAAACAACTTCCAATTAAGCTTGTAAATAGATAGATGTGTTCATTATATTGAAACAATTGTTCATTCCAAAACCACCATTGCTCTATGTGCCTTAACCAAAATCTAAGGCAACAACATATATTACCCACATCCCTTACCAATTCATCCTTAATTTTCATCAAAATAAAACAATAACTACAGATTTCCAATATCCATCCTAATAGGCAAAAAGTAGATAAGTCTTAGAAGTCCAAAGGGAAGAGAAGCACAGAGAGACTAGGTTATCAAAATCCTGGCTTCTCTCTTTTTGGATAGATAATTCAAGTAAGTTTTTTTTAAGCAAAATGAATTTTAATATATGTGGCAATTAGAAATCTGAGGTAGTAGTAGACTGTCATATATACAGGATGAGCTGGTAAGAAATAATATCAAACAAGCAATTAATAAGTGCTTATTAAATGTTTATAATATGCCAGTCATTGTGCAAGATGCTGGTAATGCAAAGCTAAAAATGAAATATAATTCCTAACTTCAAGAAGCTTGCATTCATCTGGGGGACACAAGACATACAGCTATAGAAAGAGTTACAAAATAAATCTAAGGCAATTTATATAAATAGTCTATAGCAGCTGGGTTTGGGCAGAGACCCAGAAAGGGCTTGGGACATCTGAATATCATGTGAGTTACAAGACTTTAACACAAAGTTGGACTTAAAAGTTTCCTCTTACATTTCTTGCTCCAAACTATCCTTTTGTATTTAGCAATTTGTAATTGTACAGCCATTAAAAGGGAATTGCAGAAGTAAGAGCTGAAGCAACAGCAAGCCAAGGAGAGGTTTCTGGCCCAGACTTATTTAATCAAAGAACACCTTTATCATTCATCTACTCAGCCAGAGTCAAAGAACTACATTGCTTAATTTTTTTAATTCTTTGCACTTATATATTTGCCTTCTCCCTCCACCCCTGACAACTTAAGGCAATTTCTAGTTACAAATCATGTCAAAAGATATGCAATCCACATAGAGGCTGCAAAAGAAGGTTTTGGTTACTAGTAGGTAGATGTCAACCAGGCTACAGGAAATCTATCTCCCCTAATTTGTCTCTTCTCTAATCTAATTCTTTGTCCAAAAATGTATTGAAGACTTATTATATATAATCCTATGATCTAAGCCTGATGGGAATATGAAAATAAGACAAAGTCCTTGCCATAAAGAAGCTATAATTTACTAGTTCTGAATAATATGAGAAAGGAAAAAAGAGAGAGATAGCAGAAAGGAGGGAAGGAGGGAAGATATATTTAGCCAGTTATTATGTGCCAGGCACTGTTGTAAGTGCATTATAAATATTACCTCATATGAATGACCTTCATAACAATTCTGGCAGGTAGGTGCTATTATTATCATCCCTATTTTACAGATGAGGAAACTGAGGCAGAAAGGGGTTGACTTCCTTAAGGTCACATAATTAATATCTGAGGCTGCATGTGAACTGAGGTTTTCCTGATTCCAGGTCAAGCACTTTATACACTGTACCTCTTAGCTGCCTCCAGATAGCTATATCTATTAATTATTATTATATATATATATACATATATATAAATGTTATTATACATTTCAATTTATATATGCATGTATTGTATATTATATATATATACATATCTGTGTATATGATTTTACATACACATAAACTGGAAATACATGGGAAAATTATGAAATGCTAGAGGTCAAAGAAAAAATGTTTTTTGGCTTAAGACTTCAGGATGAATACATGAAAAAGATGGCATTTGAATTGGTGATCATGATTTTAACTGGTAGATAAGAGGAAGACATTAAAAAAGAAGCAAGGTGGGATGAAATAGAACAAAAAATGTCTAATTTATTTGGAGTCCAAAGCACATGAAAAGAAGTATGATTTGACATACTCTTCATCATTCTTCTGAGTCCTCAGAATACCTTCAGACTTGTAAGGTTACATATCCAAAGCTAAATATGATGTTTCACTGTGAAAAACTATTCCCTAACTTTGACCTGTACACTCTGGCTAATGAAAACCATATATTTAATGGACTTTGAGCTGGGAAAAATATAAGAACCCAGTGGTCTTTTCTCCAAGATCTACTGTTTACTTCCATACTGTACATGTATAATTTTTGAAAATTTAAATGAAATGCTTTAGATTAATTTATCTTGGTTAAGTTTGATCATGTTAGCTACATCTTATCTTATACTCCTATAGCCTACCTTTGTTCTCTGTGTAAAGCTAGAGAAGATACCAGACTTCCTAATTTTAAAAGAGGGGTGTATTCTATACGTTTAGGAAGATTTTAAAGACAAAAGTCTACTACTATGAGTCAATAAATTTGAAAGATGTTGGTTGGTATGTTGATCCTCCTGACCAGTGTACTATGTAGTTCTGTACCACAAGACCACATTAAGCCCCATAGCTAGGATGGGTATCAGGCTTCTAGCCTGCATTAAGAAGATGACATATGCCTAGGAAGCCTCTTATTTCATTACACAAGCTAAAATACTCAAGAACATTTTTACACAGCACAAGTCTACAAGGCTGATTCATCACTAGGATTATCGGCAAGTGACACGCAGTCATTGCTAAATTCTAGCTATGAAAAAGAAATGCATCTCTTATGTGGCACAGTCCATTTCTAAGGGTCAAACAAAACTACATAAAAATTATTAAGTTGTCAGTAAACCAGACCAATATGGGGTAGTGCTGTTCACTTTCCCAAAAAACACATTACACCCAATGACCACCTAGATACAAACAAGCCTTATTAATGAAAGGAGGCAACATGAGTTTTATTCTCTTTGAAAATAGTTTATATGGCTCAGGAAGACCCAAAATTGGTTTTTTGCTAAAATTGGCATTTGAACGAAAGAAAAGAAACTAGTGCATTCTGGGCCTTTCTTATGGCATAAGTTTAGCATATAAACAAATATTATTGAGGAACTCAATGGCCCAACAAATTTCAAGTAGTTTCTAGGTCTATAAAAAAGATAAACAGATTCAAAATCACATTTCCTATTTGCTGTTGCATGATTCTAGAAACATTGCATGCACAAATTCAGAGACATTTTCTTCTAAAGGAAGCAAAACAGAAGGAAGGAAGCAGAAATTTGGCACAAGTCTGGAAATAAAGGGGGAAAAAGGGAATAAAAACCCACTTAGAACGCGTCATTGCTCCCACCAAAGATTTCTGAAACTATGAACAAAAATTAAATAACACAGAACCATCACTAGAAAGGCTCAACCTCCAAAATTAAGGAATATGAAGAGGAATGAACCTGGAGCATGGATCCTCAGGCACATGCTAAAAATGAGTGCTCTATTTTAACACATTTTCCCTTTCCTCTTAAAAATTCTGTCTTTCAAATATGAATTTGGTTTAAAAACAAACAAAGACAGGAGCCTCCTTCTATTCCATTGTAGTACAGAGGTAACATTAAAACTTAAGCTGGCCAAGAACAAACTCTGATGAATCTGAAGAGGCTGGAAAGGTTTTGAAAGTGGGCTGTTAGAGGGACTATTTTCTCTTCATCCAAGGACCAGACTAAGTTTGGAGACAAAGGGCCAAAAGTTTGGGAAAAGTCATGAATCTCCCAAGACATGGAAGGATTATGATAAGCAGTGATTTTCTATGGTAAATCCCAGATCTATGAATTATCAAAGAACAATACTGCCATCATATAAATCAGTCTTATCTCTGTTCTGTGACATTCAATTCTTTGTGACCCCATTTTTAAAAGCATTTTCTTAGCAAAGATACTGGAATGGTTTGCCATTTACTTCTCTAGCTTATTATACAGATGAGGGAACTAAGGAAAACTGGGTTAAGTGACTTGCCAAGGGTCACACAGCTAATGTCTTTAGGTCAGATTTGAACTCATGAAGATAAGTCTTAATTTCAAGCCATCTGCACTATCAAGCTTCCTATAAATCAGATGCTGACAAAATGATCCAGATAGACCATATATCAGAAGTTACATTCCAGATTTATCACAAATAAAAAAAATCACAATAACCATCAAATTAACCTAAATCACAAGAGCTCTTGATTTGAGGAAAACATAACAGAATTTTAATCTGTTAAGAAGAGGACATCAGCTTTGTAACATGGACTTACTTTTAGAGGCAGAGTGCCAACTGTCCTGCTGAAGGACAGCAAAATATAAGAACAAACTTCATGTAAAAGTCTGGTATACCAAATTAGTTTTTTCTAAACTGCAGCATGGGATATCTTTGAATGGAAATATGGAAAAAATTAAATATTAAGACATTTAAGGAAGGCTCCCCCAACCTTCAACTTCAGAGACATTATTTTAATAGAAAAGAATATTTTCCTTGGCAAAAATAAACTTAATATGACTTTTATGTAATTTATCTAACATATTTTATATAACAACTTTATCTAAACCACATTTTTAAATGGAAAAGTAAGGATGGCTAAGATGAATTAATGGATAAGCATCTATTATGCACCTGCTTTGTGTCAGGTATTCTGCTCCACACAGAAAAAAAGTTTAAAATGAAACAATAGTCTATTTAATTTCCTAGCAGATGGGCAGCATATACATATAGAGTTGTTTACAAAAATGTATGTGTGTGTATATATATATTATACACACACACACACATATATGAAATATATATATATACATACACATACACACACACATATTTTATATATATATATAAATCAGGAGTGGAGACACTAGAACTGAGCTTCTGCAGAATTTAGGAACAAGATGGAGGTGAGAGGAATGTACATTCCAGGTATGAGGGACAGAAAAAATGAGCAACAGCAGGGAGAAGAGAGCCAGAATAGCTAGAATGTTCTTTGTGAAGAGGGAAAAAAGGTCAATTTGGATGATCAGGAATGCATGATAGGGAATAAGGTAAAATATAGGCTAGAAAGCAGAGTTTAATAAATGGAATAGAAAGGTGGCTTTTGCTAAATAGCTACTCTATAATCCATTTGTTTTTTCTCACCCTATCTGAGCTTCATCTCCAAAATGAAGGAGGTTGGACTAAAGGGCTACTGAGGTCTCTTCCAGTTCTATGATTCTAGGATCTCTCCTGCTTCACAGGGAAGTTGGCAAAGGTAGAAGTCTGCTGTGAGGTCATCAGAGGCGTAAAATGTTGTTTACCACCCAAGCAGAGAGGGAGAAAAAATGAGAAGAAAAGGCAAATGAAGATTATCTGGCAATTATCTTCCTCAATTGTAAGTTTATGCTCTGGCTTTGAGTCTAAAGCATCTACTTGCATTTACATGGACATATAAAAATACAAATAATTAATCCTGCCTATTACAAATGCTTAAATGGACAGAGTGGAAAAAATCTTTTTCACACACTAAAAAAAATTATACAGAGTTATTTTAAATTCAGAACTGTTTGTATATTCCTTATAAGTTTATAAAACTCACACTGTCCCACCATGACTAACATAAGTGGAATTGAGAGAGTATTCTATATTTATAACTTGTCTGGTTGCTCATGCTTATGGCCCGATTTCCACTCTCTGTTACTGTACACAGAGCTATGTGAGGTATTGTGGGTTCCCAAACTTCACTGATTTCCTAACAAGGCAGGCCTGTGTCCCGGAGGAACAAACTGGGGGCTGTTTAGTCCAATTGGAGGCCAAATTCAGAGGGAGAGGCCCCAAGCTTTGTGGTTTTGGCAGCGCCTCTTAAAACTGGTGTTAGGGACCATTTCTGGGCAATTACATGCCTAACTGGTGGTGTTGGACTGAGTATCAATGCTACTGATACATCGTCTACTGTACATACCCATTAAAAGCCCAATGTTATACAGCTGTTGCTACAAACTTCACTTTTTCATATTTATTTTAATAGGAAATGCTGGTCCAAGAGGTGCAATGCCTCAATTAACTAGCTTTTCTAAGTGAATGAATTTTTAGAAACAATATATATATACAAACATACTACTCTCAACAACTGTCATTTACATAAAAATAATTCAAATATGTGACTGAACACAGCTAATCAAAGAGAGGGAAATTTCTACTATTTAGGAAGCAAAAAAAAAAAAAAAAGGATCTTGATTACAATTTTTTTCAAAAGCAAAAAAAAATATTAATATCTTCTAAACCACTAAGACTGAGGATAAGAGATGGTTTCTATTTATCAATAGCTATTTTCTGAAGGAGGCTTTCCCTAGTTACTTCCTATTTTCTTATATCCTCAATGGCTAGTGCTTTCTCTCTAAGACCACCTCCCATTTACTCTGTATGCACACTGTATACACACTGTATAAACCTAACTTGTTTACAGGTTAAACCCCTTCTTAGAATGTAAACTTCAGAAAAGGGATTGTTTTTACTTTTCTCTCTACACAGGGGTGGCACAAAGTAAATGCTTAATAAATGTTTTTTAATTGATATGTTCATATTGCACATATTACTATACATGGACTGCTTTTAGCAACAATAATAGAATTTACAAGTCTCCTTTCTTTAAGCTTATTATCTTGTGATGTCATTCATTTAATCCAACATTGCTATTATTCAAAAAGATTATCAGAATTCTTTTTTTTCCACAACTAGCAAATGATTCATAAACATGGTTCTTATTTTATAAAAAGAAGGAAAACCACTACTGGGGCTTTAAAAATATTTGTCTTAGACTACCGGGGGGAAGAAATAACCAGAAGTAAGCAATTCTTCAACTTCAGATGGAAATGTATTACAAAGTCGGCCAATCTACCCTACCTGCTTTCCTAATCCAATCCTAAACAACAAACATGCATTTAAATAAAAAGGCACTTATGAACTATCTTTAAAAGCAAACACTTTAATGTACTAGACTGGGATGCAGCAAAATGTGATGCGAAAGGAGCCAGATCTTGAGTTAGGAAAAAATGGGTACAAGACTGGCCTTTGACATATAACAGTTGTATGACCCTGGGAAAACTCATTTAACCGTCCAGCACTTCAGGACAGCTCTCAAACTCAGTTGCAAACAGGTGTTAATCTGCTTGGAATTTCCTCATTGGGGAATTCCCTAAAGTAATGAAATCAGGGATTGGGTTCAAAAAGAAATATCTTCTAGAGTATATGATACAGATCAACTTTTCTCAATATACAATCTGTTCTTACACTTTTAGTCTCCTTTTCTCTTTTCTTCTACATATCTTCCCATTAAAAAAAAAATGCAACTAAGTAGCCTAGTGGGTAGAGCACCAGCCCTGAAATCAGGAAGACCTGGGTTCAAATCTGACCTCAGACACTTAGCACTTTCTAGCTGTGTGACCCTGGGCAAGTCACTTAACCCCAATTGTCTTAGCAAAACAAAGAATGGCTTCTTTGCCATTCCTCACACAAAATACTCCATCTCCAGACATGCTGACATTTTTAGTGATTTTACCTGGATTGTTTCCACTCCTTATTTCCAACTCCTGCTTCCTTCATATCTTAGCTAAAATCCCATCTTCGAAATCTTAATCCCTCTTCATTCTAGTGTTTTCTCTTAATTATTTCCAATTTATCCTGTATATATTTTGTACATAGCTGATTACATGTTGTCTCTTCACTATACTGTGATCATCTTAAGAGCAAAGAGTACACTATTGCCTTTCTTTTCATTCCCAGTGCTTAGCATAATGCCAGATATGCAGTAGATACTTAAAAATGTTTCTTGACAGACTGACTGACAAGACTACTAAGCTGAAAATACTGGTCTTCTGAATTTAAATTCTGAATTTTAAAAACACCTTCATTTTAGTCCCGATTTTTAAACTGCCCCATCTCCAAATTTACCTTGGGAGTGAAGTTGCTAAAATAAAAATGAATTTACACTGAAAATTCATTGCCTAATTTGTGAAAAATTACTAAACATATCATATTGGAGCAAGGGGAATAGGTTTGGGGATCGTTTTCCTTGTTTCTCTATAAATTCCCTTTTTCCTTTTTTCTCTCCTATTAACCCAAATCTCTAAGTCCATAAGACATTGTGCAGCAGTAACACCCCCAATGCTAAAATGAAGTAATGGAATGAAAAGGCCCTCACAATATTAACTATAAATGAGACTACACCTTGGAAAGTACTTTTCTCAAGAAATAACCTTGCACTGAATCACTAGAATTCAAGAGTAGAACCCATAAGTGGGATGGAATCCAATTATGCTCAAGTTCCAATCATTTTATCTGTGAGTCAACATGTTTGTTGAAGTCTAGAGAACAGAAAACTCAGTTCATAGCATTGGGCTTTTCAAAAGGGTATTTTTGAGAAGTAATAATGAATTCTTGATCCATGATCCACGTATAAAGAACATTTTCCATTTGAGTATAAGTTTTTTTCCCACAGAAATCTCAATCTAAAGCCCTACTGAAAACAAGAAATTATAAACAGTTTGTTCCCCCCACTCCTTAAAGGAGAGCTGCAGCAGCTTCTTTGAAATATGGATAGAAGACCAATACAACTGTGGTCTTCTAAGTCTAAGGAAACTTCCCCATCTTCTAGGGAGGTCTTTGAAACAAAGTGCATAAGGCAGGCACAACACTACAAATTGGCATAAAGTACCTCTTTTGATTTGTTTATATTTTACTCTTCCAGAGAACAAGTACTGGCAAGTGACAAAAAAAAAAAAAAAAAGTTTGACAAATAATTAGAGTGACCTAAAGCAAAGGGTAAAAGGCTGAAGTTAGCATTTTGTTAATTGCAGAAATTCACAGACTTTCTACAAAGCTTGCTAAATTCGGCTTTCTACATAAAAACTAACAAATTTAATTCTTATCCCTTCTCTCCTTTCCAGGCCAGGATTAGAGATGTTACTCCAGGGGATCAGAGGAGAGTCCACAGTATCCCATTCAATTCATGCACAGTCTGTTTCACTGTCCATCTTTTTCTCTAAGACAATAAATGTTCAAAGGAAAGAGTGAAGTTATTTCATTCTTTCTAGGTAACAGAAAAATGCTTCTGTTTCACATAGCACATTTAAAAAACAACAACACAAACAACTAGCACTTAAAAGAAAATTTCCCTCACTTAATTTTTTCAAACTCAATGGGAAAGATAATCTCAAAAGTTTAAAATTACTAAAGCAAGAGAAGTAGTTTTGAACCTGTCTCTCTGCTTCTTCTTGTAATCTCCCCCAATCTATTCTAAGACCTTGAAACTCCATAAAATGGGCTGAGCAGGGAATAGCCTCATAACCTCAAGGCCCCTAAACAAATGAGTTCAGTCATAGTCAAAACATCCTTTTCACTTTTAGATACCCAAAACTTTGGGCTCTGTAGCATTTTTTTACAAAAATGCTTATCCATATGACTGGGCATAATACTTTGGATTCCTAAGTAATTATTCTACACATTTATTAGTTTTATTTAGTGCTACCAGTGAACTTTCAACAGAGAGACACTGAAAAAGATACCCTTGCAAGATCCAACAATCACCACAGGTATATGTTGTAACAAAACACAGGATTAGGTAATCACCTCTTATATCATTCCTATCATAGCAGGTTTCTATACAAACTCTCCTTGCCCTGGAAATTGCAAAACTTACAGGAAATCTTTAACCACCTACATAGGTGAATACTGCCAGGAAAAATGAGTTGTAAACATTTTAATTTTTAAATAGTATTAACTAAGCTGTTTATAACAGGATCCCATCTCAATTGTCTCAAAAATCAAACATGATTTTATAATACTTGGGGGGAACAAAGTAGTATCTTTACCCTCTGCCTTGGATATAAAAAAAAGTTTTGACTCTGTTGCAAGTCAAAGTTTTCTGTAAATTAATGCAAATTATAGGCAGCAAAAAAGAAACATGAAATCATATTTATATACATGATGTATCTTTAGACATCAGAGAATACCAAGAGAGATGAAGAATGTCAATAAAACAAATCTTTTCTGCTTCAAAATGTAGCATACTTTATAAAGTTTTAACTTTGTTTAAAAAACAAACTTCTGCAAGCATTTCTGAAGGAACTGGTTGATAAAAGTATCAAAATGAAACTTTTTTGGATGGATAGAAGATGGAAAATTATGTACACAAATTATGAACCTACCATACTTTAAGAAATCTGTAACCAGGAAACATATTTGTTGTATTAAAAAAAAAACACACCAAGATATCTAAAATTTTCATCAGTTCCACCCATTCCTATTGGTGCCAATTTTGCGTTTAGCACATATACCACTTACTATGAGCCCACCATGGCCCTGGCATATACTCAGTGAGAATGAACATAAGGATACACTGTAATATTCCTTTTTATATATCAGCAAAATTATATTAAGAGTAAATACAGCCCCCCCTTTCAGGTACATAGAGGGAAAAATTTAAAGCAACCATTTTTAATCAGCCCACATTCTAAATATTTGCCAACCTAGCAACATTTTTAGGGACCTTAAGTATATAGGAGCTTGTTCTTTTATGAGGTTGAGTTAGCTCATAGGGAGCCTGTCGCTATTTAAGTTTGCCAAATATCATGGGTCTTACCCCTAGTCTGAAAAAGCAGACTATAGTAGTAGAAAGAAGAATGAACTCGAGGTTAGGACAATTTAATTTTAGTCCTACTTCTGCTTTAATCTCCATGACCTTGGCCAAGTCATAATTTTAATTCTTTTCAACAAATATTCATTAAATACCCACCACAGGATCCCTTCCCTTTCTGAGCTTACTGCCTAATGAGGAATATAGTACCCATGATACACGCAAAAACAAGATAGGAAATATGCAGGTGTGGGATCAGTAGGAATGCTGAATTTGGAGACAAAGAAACTAGGCTCAGTTCAGTTACTTAGTTATGTGTATGATCTTAGACAAGTCATAGAACACACTGGTGAGAGTCAATAAGAGAGCTAAGAAATTTGAAGAGGGGAAGGGAATAATTAGGGAAAGTTTTTTGGAGAAAGTGGCATCTTGAAACAAGGGAGGGACTTCAATAAAGGGAGAAGAGCTAACATGCAGTCTATTCCAACAAATAAATTGAGGGTAGTTGCAAGAAAGATGAACAAAAACACAGGAGGAAAAGAGTGGGAACCACAATGTATAAAGGGGGAAATAAGAGTCACGACTGGATCAGATTTTAATTAAACTGTGGTGGGCATTGAATGTCATGATTCAGTCTTAAGTTTTATTTGGTAGGCAATGGAGAGCCATTGAAAGCACCTAAGTAGAATGAAATCAGGGAGGTACATACAGAAGGTCACAGAGCAACAATGTAGAATAAATTTGAAAGAGGATAGACTAGATAAGGAAAAGTTAATTAGAAGTATATTATAATAGTTTAATCAAGAAGAGATTAAAAACTTGAATCAGGTAGCTATAATATGAAAAAAAGAGGAGACACCCTTTATAAATGATAATATAGAAATAGAAATATCAAAAACTTGTCAACTTATTGTTCATGTAAGTAAAGAAAAGCAGAGTTAAAGATAACTCTAAAGTTATGAACTTGAGTGACTTGGAAGATAGTGATGCCATCTAACGTTATCAAAGCTGAAGTTACAGGGAAGAAAAGTTTTGGGGTATATGATGCTCAGTTCAAAATTTTTGATATAATGGGCTAACCAGCTGGAGAGATTCAACAGAACTAGGGGGGAAAAGGTCTGGAACTCTGAGAAGAGGTTATTGATGGAGGCAGATTTTGGAGTTTGATGAAAAGTGGTGGCAACTAAAATCACAGATTAAGAATTGAGACTACTAAGGAAGAAAGTATAGCAATAAAGGACAACCTAGGGCAGAAGTTTGGAGAACATCCATGAGTAATTCTTCAAATGCTAACTTCCTCATCTGACATATTAAGGAACTAGTATAAATGGCTTCTGAGAACATTTGCAGTTCCTGATCTATGATCCTATGAAAAAACAATTTTAGATTAGTTGATCCCTAAAGTTTTAACCTGCTTTAATATCAAGACATCTCAAACAACTCAAAGAATACAAATGGATGACCAATCTAGTGATATTTTCAACTATAAGTGTTTTTCTGCTTATATCCATTTAGTACACCCAGGGCATAATTTCAGAGTAAAGGTTCAACTTAATTCAATTAATTTTTTTTTGGAATGAGTATAGGATGATAGAAATATCGGGACACAAGGATATGGAATAAGACAAATGCTACCAATCCCCTCATAGCACTTACTCTACTTTCCACAAAGTTTTTATTAGAAAAGTTAATATTAAATTCTTATTAGAGAACAAGCTCCTTCTACTAATAAGGAATAACTTTTTGATTTTGAAGGGTTCCATGAGGAACATTCCCATAAACATCAAGCAAGTAGTTTATCAAAACATTACTTTCTATTATAAAGAAAGATCCTATCCTTTTTCAACAAAAAAGGAATTTTTTTAAAAAAGGAATCATCATCTTTAAACAAAGGAATTCCCTCTATCCAGTTAAGAAGCAACCTATCTATGATTTACTAAATAAATCCTGAGAGTTTATATGGTTTATCCATAATCACAGAACTCAATGGGAGACTCAATGGGAAAATTTGAATCCAGTTCTTTTTAAATGCTAGACCAACTACTGTATCTATTAAGTCATTCTGTCTCCATAAAGATGTTAAATCACAGTGCCTCCTTCCATGAGGATGAGCAATATAAATCTTGTAGCCAAAAATCAAACTACCATCAATAATAGGCCAACAAAAGCTTGTAATAGTTCTTTAGTACATAATAACTTTTGCAAAGTAACAAGTCTTTCCCCAGGGGGCTCAATATGATTTTTTAAAATTAAAGGTAGAAATATAATTTATTGCTTTTGGAGGCCATCTTGGGCCCAGCTGTAGGATTAAATAGCAATGAATAAGTCATTTATAATTTCATATGCTACTTCTTGACTAGAATAATCCTTTTTAACTATTTAACTATTCAAAGTATTTTTTTTCCTTTTTCTCTATGGTACTCTGAGTCACACAACTTCAGTTAGATCTAAATAAGTAATATTTCCAACATAGAAAAGCATTTAAATGGCAAATGATGCAACAAGGTTTAACTATAGAAATGTATATGTGCTTTATAAGAATTTTTTTTTTTACAAAATTTATCATTTCACAACAAAGAATTAATAAATTGACAAGTTAACAATTTAGAACAATACATTTTCTTTACATGGCAATTTATTTTAAAAAAATAAAACAAAAATCTAGAGCTTTGAAAGTATTGTTTCACCAAATGTTCCTTTGAGATGTGTCCATTGTAGTTTAATGTCATTACATACAATTTCTCTATCATACTAGCAGTTCAGAACAGCATAACCATCTTTCTTCTATTCAAAGAAACCTTAATTCTTATGTAGGCTTATCTCATATTTCAAAAATATAATAATAATAAAAAAACAAAATTCCACTATGATAAGGGGTACTAATGTTTGTCTTCTCCTTTTCACAAATGGGGGAGGGAAGAGGACGTTAAAAACAACTCTAAGAACAATTTCACTATTTGGCAATTTATGACTTAATGAAGTATGGCACTGCTGTTTTCTAAACATATAGAACACATTTTAAATAAAACTTTCTTAAAAATCAATCAAATCATTTTTTTAAAATTAGTATTATTATTACAAACCCCAAAACTTATATCACCAAAATTATAATAAATACCTGAATGATTAGCTAATAATAACTAACATTATTTATATTATTACAGGCTTGCAAAGTGTTTTACATATTCTATCTCATTTGATTGCCAGTACAGCTCTGAAAAGTATGTGCTATTATTAACTTAATTTTATAGATGATAAATTTGAGGTTCAGAGAGGTAGTCTTGCCCAAGATCAATTTAGTATGCGAGTAACATTTGAATCCAGAATCTCAAGTTGCCTCTCAATTGATATGGGTATAGTCCATCCACAAAAAATGAGATGTGACAATAGTTCAATTTTATGAGAAGGCAATTAACTATCCTATTTTTGTCTTCAATAAGACTGTCAATTTTTTAGCCAGAATTTCTTTCTACCTCTAAAGAAAGACCTCTAGAATCTCTCAGTCCTTAGTCTAAAAATCTCACATATATATTCAAATTTCCTCAGATGGAAAATCATTATAATCTATGATTTGTCATCATGTTAGCTATCATATATCTACTCAATGCCTCTTCCAACTCATAGCAAACATTTACCATCTACAATGAAAGCACCATACTAGGAATTAGGAATATGTGGACAAAAATCAAACAGACTTTGCCTTCAACAAGTTTCTATAATGTTATAAGAATATAACATACAGTGAAATAAACACAAAATAATAAAAAGTAATTTCAAAAGGGAAATAATGTCAATTATTGCTGAGAGCAGAGAGGAGAACAACTATCCAGGAATAGAATGCTGAACCTATAAAAAGGGAAGAATCAAGTTCAAATCCATCTTCAAACACTTATTATGCTGAGTAAGTCTGGGAAAGTTACCTGTCAACGTCTTCCCTTTTTTTAATCTTTCAAATGGAATAATATTAAACCATAAGTCACAGGATTGTTGTGAGGATAAAATAATATAATATTTATAAATTGCTTTGCAATCCTTAAAATTCTACATAAATGCTTGCTATTAGGAAGTAGATCCACTTGAGTTATCTTTTGAAGGGAGTTAAGAATTCTACAAAGTGATGGTGAACGAGAAGCACATTTCTGACATAGAGGACAACTTGGACAAAGCTAAGGAGATAAAAGATAAAATGGTAGCTATCATTCCTTTTGCTATATATGCCTTTATTCACCCTGCTATAGGAACCCTGAAAGATTTTGGCAGGGAGGTAGCAACAGGATGTGAAGAAAGACACAAGTGTAACAAAAGGGTAATCCTCTCAAGGTCAGTGAAGGACTCTAGGTTGGAAATGGACGTTTTCCTTGCCAGGGTCAACAGTTTCTTGAGACTACATACCCTGTTCTTGGGTCTACTGACAGAACAGGGGCCATTGAGAGCAACAGAAAGCAGAAATCAGGGAAAGTCCCAACCCTAATTTGTTCCGTTTTACCCTTAGTACTCACTTCTATGACTTGGGCAGAGCTGAGACATTAAGAGGTGTTGAGGGAAGAGTTTAGTAGTATAAATTTTATAAATTTTTTTAAAGCCAATGCAGATTTTTTTTTGGGGAAAATTGTATGCATTTATTTGCTACACGGGAATTTAGTTCAAGAGGAAGAGGATGCTTCCTCCTTTCAGGATATATACCTTAATATTTACAGCTGTTTGATGGCTGTTGTTAACTGTTTACAGCAATCATGGTCAGGAAGACCTGGGTAATCATGGGCAAATTACTTAACCTCAGTGGTCTAGGCAACTCTGAAGAGAAAATGTTGTAGAGCATTCATAGAGTTGTTTATGCCAAAGAAATTATAGGTCCTTTAACTTTATCCTCTCTTGGGCCATTAGACTAAACTGAATTTCTTGCTTATCCATGATGAAATTTGTAATAAAAATGAGCACTTGAGTTAATTTATTTACAAATTTATTTTACATACATATTATACTCAATTCATTTGCTCATTTTTCTGTGGTAAATAATCTGACATTTATTTTCACAGATTTCTTTTTCTATTATCTTATGTCTATTATTCCATAAATGATGTAGCTTTCACATATTGACTTCTTTGAGTTTCAGTTGCTTTACCAATATCAGAACAGAAATAACAATACCTTTTTTTATCTGCCTAGAACAGATAAAACTAAAAGCACCTAAATAAGATGATCTGTTGAGCTCTGTTTTAGCTCAAAGGCTATGATTTTATATAAAAATGTAAACTTTTTCCTTAAAGAATGTACTATTTGCACTTTCCTCTGTGAAAGGTCAAGAATGTTTTATCTTTAAATTTTTTTAATTGGTCAAAGATAAGAAATAGAAGAATGTGTTCTTATAGAATAACTTAGAATGCATTTTGAATCTCTTGGTATTGACACTCTCATCAGAAATAGTTATACTGATCAATGGAAGACTTTAGAGATATCTTGGTAGATATTTCTTGGTACTGGAAATAACTTTACCCTTATATAACAATTGTAGGTTTATAGAATTAAAAGAGGGAAAAATTAAAAAAGGGATACAGTTGAGGTTGAACTGCTCATACCTTGAAAACAGAAAAACCATAAATGATATATTATTCCATTTCTTGCTCTCTCTCGTCCAAATGCTGATAAAAAAATAAAAATCACGAGATAGTGGGAAACTACAGCTCAAAAGAGCTAATATTCCTGCATTCCTATTCCTCAGCACATGATACAGTTGTTTATGAGTCTAGAGTAAAGTCACATGTCATATCTCCTCCTCCACATGCTTACACAGGCTAACAACTGAGCTAGATATGACTGAGTTGCTTAGGCAAAAGTGGATAGTTTCTGTTGTTGGTATTGTTGTTAAGGTAGGTAATTTTTAAGAAAATTGTCCTCTGTTCCAATTATACATCCATATTGCAATTTTAGAAATAACTGAAACACAGAGCTTTATGACAATATCAGGCTTAGTCTGTGTCAATAACAAGATAAGAATATATATAATACATCTAATTTATTCTTGTTTTTCTAGTCTTTTCTGAAAAAAACATTGACAAGTGAAATTGTAAAGTGAAGGGGCTCTTTAACAGAGAAGATAATAAAGTTGGCATTGTCCTTTAAAAGTCAAATGCACCACTAACATTAGCTTAGTCAGAATTTACTAAATTCTTCCCTTAATATTCAATTGAATTTAACAGGCATTTAAAAAAGTACTTCCTCTTTCAAAAGTGCTGATGCATTTAATGATAAATTACAAAGAACAAAAAAAATTGGTCTTTGTTCTTACATTATGTTATACTAGAGGACTGTCTGGTTCAGAAAATAACTAGTCATAAAGTCTCTTTATAAATAAATATTCAGTATATGAAATGTATCTATTTGGTATATAAGCAATTATATTTATGCTTCTAAATTCCAATGTGTGATGAGTAACTAATCTCAATGAAGAAAAAAGAAGGTATTAAAGGAAGATAGTAGTGTGGCAAAATAATTGTTCTGTCATCTCATTTTTGTGGTATAAAAACAGGGATGAAAACCACATGTAAGGCATTAAAAATAGTCACTGGTAGTTATATTACACAAATTCAATAGATTTGGCTAGATTTTATACCTCAAGAGCATAAAAAAACTTTATTTATTACAGCATTAAATAACCCAACCAGTATATTAAGTATATGTTAGAAGAATCATACTAATACATGGATGTAATAGTCTTTAAATTTCATTTCAATTACTACATTTTGGTGGTTATTATAAACTGTTCCGCTCAATAAAATTCAGAATTATATATTTTCTTCATGTAATTCTGATTCCAATCTACTTATCTGCAAAAAACTGCATTGTTTTCAATCTATAGTGTCCATACTATAAAAGTAAATCTCCTAAGCTTTCCTTTTCAATTAGTTTCAAAAGTTCAGCGATAAAAGTGGCATCTTTTGAATAAAATTACTCTTGTTGGACCCAAAACTTATCTAATTTCTTCAAAATATACAATATGATTTGGACTTCCATTTTTCTCCAACATATATGATTACGAATTCCCAGTAGTCCTAAAATGCAAGTAAAAACTTAGTTGCAGTAAGAATCAAAACTAACTCAAACCATTGGTCCAGACTCCTCTACTAATTTTTATTTTCATTCCATCTCCCCGTCTCAATCTATTTTACTCCTGAGCAAAAAAAAAAAAAGTCAAGGGTTCTCCAAATTTTAAATGCACTATTATAATCATTCTAAAACTACCAGTTATTTTTTCTGTTATCATTCCAAGCAATCCAGAAAAATTAAATTCCTAGTGGCAATAAAAACAATAAAAAACATATTTAATCTCAGCAGTTGGATAAGGAGACAAAGAATCTGAATTAAAAACTCCAATCCTTTACTTAAAATTTTTTGCCACGTTAATTAAGGTTTAACCCCCTAATTTCTCTGGCCCTCAGGCTCCTTATAGGTAAAATGAGGAGGTTGGACTAGAGATCTCCATTATCATCTGAAAATTTGAATATTTAGATAAAAACTTGAGATGGATAATTTCTAAAAACACATAGGCCACCAAATTTCATTATTTCTATTAGTTGGACCAACATTATGCAGAAAACTTCACTTCCAGTAAAGAGGTTGAAAAATGGGACTTGGACAAGATGTTTGTTAGAAACAAAGTTTGCCAATTGCTTCCCCTGTCTTTTACTGACTACTATCAGTTTTTATTCAACATGCGAAACTTGAGTTATTACAAAATAAACATCAAACTGTCCAGGTAAGAAAAATTTACTGACACTTAAAGACTATGCATTTATTGTTGTTAAAATAATCTTACAAAAAGAAGCAATGAGGAATAACTTAGAGGTTACTAGAAGAGAAGTAAGGAAAACCTGGGTTCAAATTTTATCTCAGACACAATTCCTGGTGATCCCAAGAGAGATCACAACAGTTGACTTTGCTATGGGACCTTTCAGCTACAATTCTATAACACCATTATATCACAGGACAACCTATGGAATTCTGCAACCTGGGCAGGTACCCATATGTTCTGTCAACAAGGAAAACAAGAAATACAAGATAATGTAAAAAAATCATACCTTAATATTAACCTCCTTCTCCAAACTTGATATTAAGTCTGAGTTGCTAACAAATCTGGCACATTTATAGAGTAGCTAGAGGGCACAGTGGATAAAAGTGGAAAAAAGCCTGAAGACAGGAGACCCCCATTTTAAATCTGGTCTTGGATACTTAGCAACTATGTTACTTTGGGTAAGTCACTTAACCCTATTTGCCTCAGTTTTCTCATCTGCACAATGAGTTGAAGAAAGAAATGTCAAACCACTCCATCTCTTCACCAAGAAAACCAATTGTGATAAGTCAGATACAATAGAAAACAACCATACAACAATAACACATATCTTGTGTGTGTGTGTGTGTGTGTGTGTGTGTGTGCAAAGTATATATAATGCAAGCTCCCTTATCAGACTGACTTTTGTTTCAAATCTTTAGAAGGTATCACAGTTCCATCATTTAATAAATGCCTGCCTCCAATGTGGTATAAAAAATCAGCAACATGGTTCCTATAACTAGTTTATTAAAAATAAGAAAAATACATGGACAAAGGAAAATATATGAGTACACCTCCCCCAAAAAGTTGAATTTAACAGTGCTGAGAATCAGAGTATATTTATAATAATTGCTGTTAATCATCTGCTTTAATGAATCTTCTCAGATATACTGATAAGTATTTTTCCAGGTTTGGAAATATATTCTGCCATCTGCTAGAGTTAACATATAATTTTTTCTCTTCATGTCACATAAAAAACATAGAAAAGTCTTTTATGGTTTTTTTTTAATTGTATAATTGTTGCTTGTACCTAAATACTATTTTTAAACCATTATAAAGTTCAGGAAACAATAAAAACACATTTAATATTAGCTAATGCATATGTAGTCCAAGGACCTGTGTTCAAAACCCAGGATTGTTATTGATACCTTTTGTGAAATTTTCATTCTTTGCCTTCTGTAAATCTTAGTTCTCTCACATGTAAAATCAAAATACAGAGCTAGATCATTACTTTTCAACATTTTGGTCTCAAGAACCCTACATGTCTTCAAAATTGAGGATGCCCTCAAAAGAACTTTTTATTTTATGATTTACATCTATGGATATTTATAGTACTAGATATTAAAACTGCTAGTTTTAAAAAATATTTATTAATTCATTTAACCACAATAAATCTATCACATATTAACATAAATAACATATTTTAATGAAAAATAGCTATTTTTCAAAACAAAAATTAATAGTTTTTTTTACATCTTTTTATAATCTCTTTAATGTCTGATTTAATTTGATTTAAGACAGCTGGACTTTCATATCTGCTTCAACATCCATTCTGTTATGATATTGTTTTGTTTGAAGTATACAAAGAGATCCAGCTTCATACAGATAAGCATTTGGAAAAAAAGGAAGAACATCTTAATAGACAAATAATGCCTTAGAATTATTATGAAAATAGTTTTGACCTCACAAATTCCCATGGGGCCAAGATCCACACTTTGTGAACCTCTGCGCTACATGATTTTTAAGAGCATTAAATAATTCAGCCAGCTTTCTCCTCCTTGAATCATTTGTGTTATACAGATAAGTCTATTCAGTTACCAAAGCCCATAATTTGCATTTGTACCTCTGTCCCCCTCATGCATGGGCACTCCTTTCTAAATCCTATCCATTCTTCCAACTCTTATCTCTCATGCAATCTTCCCAGATTGCTCCAAAACACAGTGATCTCTTGCTCCTCTGAACACATAATGCCTGTACTGCTCATTTGGCACTTAATCATGTACTATGTTTTGTTCTATTGTTCTTTAACTGTTACACTATTTTCAACTCTGCCTCTCCAAGTAGGTTTTAGTCCTGGCCCTCGAGAATATTATCTATTATACTTCTTTGTAATGCCCCAAGGCAGAGACTGACATTCAGTAAATATTTTTGAATGAATGAAAAAAATAGTTTTCCATGAAATGTGATTTTGAAAGGTCTCATGCTTTTTGAATTGTGATTCTAGCTAAAGTAAGGCTTTTGATAGGCTCAATTATCCAAAATATCACCCAATCCATCCAAGATTTCTTTAAAAAGCTTCAGGCAATGAATAACTCAACTAAAGTGGCAGAAAGACCACACAGGTTACAGATAGCATAAGAGCAGTTTGCCAAAGAGAAAGCAAGCTTCATTATCTTTTGGAAATAAGAGAAAAATTCTACTAGCTTTGAAAGTTGAATAGTACAGGAGGACTATGGTGAGGAAAGGGAAGGGAAGAGGAGGGAGAAGTAGCAGAGAAAAGAAAATGACAAAGGGAGAGACCAAGAAAAAAGAGACAGTAGATGGGGCAGTAGGTAGAATGTAGAACCTTAAGTCAGGAAGATCTGAGCTCAAATTCAACCTCAGATGCTTACTAGCTGCATGATCCTGGACAAGTTATAATCTCTGTCTGCCTTAAGTTTACTCATTTGTAAAATGGGGATAAGAAGAGCAACTATATCTCATAGGTTTGTGGTAAGAATAAGAAAATATTTGTAAAATGCTTTGCAAACTTTAAAGTGCAATATAAAGTCTAGCTATTATTATGATTAAAGCCAGTGAAGATTAGAAGTAGATAGAGATATCAACAAACAGATCAATAAATAGTCATTCATTATGTGCCGACTATGTGCCAAACATTGTGCTTTTTATCAAAAACACACAAAAATGCCAAGTCTTCAAGGAGTTTATATTCTAAAGAAGAAACGGTCTCTATCTGAATAGGGATGCAACTTCTGAAGGAAGATACCAGCAATTGGAGATGGGTGAGTGATAGAGAGAGTGGATAAATAAGTAGCAAGGATAAATAGGTGGAAAGGGGACCAACCAGCAAAGGCTTCTGTAAGTAGCCCTTGAGCTGAATTCTGAACCCTGAAGGAAGGCAGGGATTTTAAAGTTGATAAAGGGGGAAACATTCTGGTCATGGAGGCCAGCCACTGCTAAGGCATGGCAATGGGAGATGGTGAGATCAGTGTGAAAAACAGGAAGAAAGCTGGTATGGTTTGACCTCAGAATAAGTGCAGAGAAATAAGGTGGAAAAAAAAGCTGGAAAAATAAGAGGGAGACAGGTCATGGATGGTTTTAAATGCCTAGGGAGTTTGTATTTGATTCTGGAATTTATAGGGATACCCTAGCATATATTGGATAAAGAAAGGAAGGTTGTGGTCCAAGTGTGCTTCAGGTAAATCACTTAATGGCAGTTGAAGAGACTAGTTCACAAGCTATAGACAAGAGATAATGAGGAGTCTGAAGCAGGAGAGTGACTGTGACCTGAAAGAAGGAGACATTTGTGAGACATGTTGGGAGGAAGAACTCATACAACTTGATAACTTACTGGACATAGAGGGCAAGCAAGAGTAAATAGCTGACATTGACAACAAAGTTTTGGACCTAAATGTCTCAAAGGACATTGGTACCTTCAAATGGAAATGGGACAATTTATAAAAAAAATGTAGATTTGGGGGAAATAAAATATATTTTAGACAAACAGATGACAGTGGTAAATGAAATCAGAGAAAACAGGTGACAATAAATACAACTACTCTTCTAGATGAACACCCTACACAGCCAATAGTTCCTGTGTTAAACTGTGCTCACTATGTCCTCAAGGAGGGAGAGGAAGGGAATAAGCATTTAAATGGCACTTATTGTTTGCAAGGCACCATGCTAAGACCTTTATTAAAAATATCTTATTTGATCATCATAATAACTCTGCAAGGTAGATGCTACTATTATCTCCATTTTACAGTTGAGAAAACTGGGGTAGGGGTAAAGTGACTTGCCCAGGATAATAGTTAGTAATAGATGTCATTTATGTAGTGCTTACTGTATACCAAACACAATGCCAAGTATTTTACAATTAACTCATTTGATCCTCACAACTCCACAAAGTAGATTATTATTAGGCTAATTTTACAGATAAAAAAGCTGAGGCAAACAGCAGTTAAGTGACTGCCTAGGATCATATAGCTATTAAGTGTCTAAGACAAGACTGAATTGAATGAGATCTTCCTGATTCCAAGCCCAGAGCTCTATCCATTGTACCATCTAGTTGCCTCTATTAAGGCAATATGATATTTAAATACATGATAATATCAATAACCCTCCCATGATTGTTATGAAGATCAAATGAGATAATATTTGTAAAATATTAGACCTGTGGCAAGCACATAGTAGGAGGTATATAAATGCCAGTTATTATTAATTACAATTATTAAATAAAAACTATATTAGTACCATAGATTATAGGATAAAAGTGCTGGAAGAGACCTCAAAGACCATTTAATCCATCCTCTTCATTTTAAAGATAAGTAAACCAACACCAGGGAGACACTGGCAAATACGAGGGTCATACTTCGGTTTTCTGGGAAATCCACTTATGTTTCTATTAGGCAAGCTGTGGAACACTCCATTCTCTTAATTATCAGGAAGCTAATATAATGAGCAATGGGGTAAGAGTACACGTGAGAGCTTTTACTAAAAACACAGATTTACTTTTTTATTTTTATTTTTTTAAAATAATTTTTTATTGACAGAACTCATGCCAGGGTAATTTTTTACAGCATTATCCCTTGCACTCACTTCTGTTCTGATTTTTCCCCTCCCTCCCTTCTCCCCCTCCCCCAGATGGCAAGCAGTCCTTTACATGTTAAATAATTTACAGTATATTCTAGATACAATATGTGTGTGCAGAACCAAACAGTTCTCTTGTTGCACAGGGAGAATTGGATTCAGAAGATATAAATAATCCGGGAAGACAAACAAAAATGCAAGCAGTTTATATTAATTTCCCAGTGTTCTTTCTTTGGGTGTAGCTGCTTCTGTCCATCATTGATCAATTGAAACTGAATTAGCTCTTTTTATTGAACAGTTCCACTTCCATCAGAATATATCCTCAAACAGTATCGTTGTGGAGGTATATAATGTTCTCCTGGTGCTGCTCATTTCACTTAGCATCAGTTCATGTAAGTCTCGCTAGTCCTCTCTGTATTCATCCTGCTGATCATTTCTTACAGAACAATAATATTCCATAACATTCATATACCACAATTTACTCAAACATTCTCCAACTGATGGGTATCCATTCATTTTCCAGCTTCTAGCCCAGATTTACTTTTATCATAAACTTAAATGGCTTTATACAATTCTGTATTTATAGATTCACATTAAAGAAAAATTTTTTTGTCCATCTAGCCTCCCCACCTTGCTCCCTTTCCCTTCCTGTGAACCTTGCTATATTTATGTTATTTAGAGACCTTGTGAAATTCTATAAATAGAAATATTTTCAAAATTATACTTTGGTGTAATTGCTTCTGAAGGCAAGAAGATGGCCTAAATAATCTCTTAAGGTCTCTACCAGGCAATGATATTATGACTGATTCTTATCTCTATCACTCTTACCTAAGAATAATATCCATGTAGAGAAAACAGAGTTCTGCCTTCAAGATAGAATCTTGCTGAATTCAAGGGATATAACATTTGTTCTGACCTATTTTAGGCAGTTAGCCACAAGACTCCTATCTTTTCCAATGTTATTAAATATAAACAATTGCATCAATGCAATCTCTAACAAGAGACTAGGTTTTCTTTGGATACATTTGTTTCTTCTCAGGATATTGATATACTTGGTGGGTATACCTTCAGCATGAGAAGATCTTCAATGCTACAAAGTAATGATTTTCTGTAAATAAAAAAGTCCTTTCCCTAAAACCTTCACCCGCCCCATATACTATCTTTGTTCCTAAGGCTCTGTACAATTTATAGGATTTCTTAAGTACTTGTCCCCCTACAGGTGCAAACTATATGTACACAATCACACACTATTTTCTCTCCCTCAAGTTAAGCTTTACCAGGCTCCACAAATTCCATGGATCAGTAGTCTACTTGCAGTTATGAAACTATTTCAGAAGGGAAACTTTCTACATTTTGGGGTGTTTATCAGTAAGAGATTTATGAAAACAGTTCATAACTAGAATGGAACTCAGAAAGGCTATATAAAGAGATGAATGGGTGCAAATTGTGCTTGCCCTGTGATTTTTTTACACTTAGTCCAACTTTAATGTTAGAGAGGAAAAAATTGAGAGAAGACTGAGGAGGAAACTTTGCAGAAGAGGAAAGTGCCATAATTCTAATCCATATATTACCATCTCCTTAATCTTTTTCCTCTATCTCACACAAAACTAACCTCCCACACAATTCAGTGAGTCTGTTAATTTTCGAAATTTTCAATTATGTTACTCATAGAAAAATATAAAAGTTCACTTACTACTTGCTACATATCTCCTTATTCTCATTATACATTATACTATTGATCTCTATAGCACATAGTAACTACTTCTCAGAAAAAAAATTTGTCTATAGGTCTAAATATTTTGAATTTTCTATTTTCACTCAGAGTATTCTTCATCAGGTTAGTTTCTGGTATCTCAGAAGTCAATTTAAACAAGTAAAGAGAGAGATATTCAGTTTGAAGGAAAAATAATTTAGTATTCAAAAGGGCCTGTTGAGGGAAAAAAGTTTCAAAAATTCCAATAAAAACATGAAAGCACTTATTTAACTTGAAAATATATTTGATTTATCTTAAAACATGTGTGGTTCTGCTTTTAGTGTTGTGGCTGTTTGAACAATCTTGGATAGTAAAACTAGACTGGTCAGTTTCAATTTTATTTACATTCTGCCTTTCTTCATTCCTTCTAATCTAACATCAGTCTATGATGTATTGGGATCAGAGTTCTCTTGGGAAACATTTCAATTAAAAAAAATTTCATGAAAACATTTCCATTTATATGTAGTTTTTCTTCCCAATAGAAAATATTATCAACTTAATCCCCCCCTTTTAAAATAAATTGCATGTTTTAGAAATACACCAAGTATACAAAGATGATCTCAGCCATTTAATGTAGTTATAAATGCAGGAAAAACACTGTACTCTAGAGACACATATTTAGCCTTTTTTTTGGACTCTTTAATAAATGTTTGGCAATGCTTTGCCTGGGATTTCCATTCTCCATCAAGTAATATGCAGCCTATATTACCTGGAAATAAAAGTAAATACTGTTTTTAGCATCAGAAACTCTTTACAAACTTTAAAGTGTTTGTCAGGGATTTGAAGTTTCTTCTTATTCAGCCAGAATTGTCCTCCTATTTTGGATAGGATGGGAGGCATATGAGCATTTGCTTTTGGAATGTGAATGTAAGTAGTTATATTTGCATGTAGATGAAGTATTGGTAAAGTCTTATTTTAGTTCCACTCCAAACCCTGCCCATTTAGGACCTGTTCCTGAGCTATTAAACATTTTTATGAATAACTTTGAAGAAGAAACATGAGTAGGCTTATCAGATTCACATAAGATAAAAAGTTAAGAGGTTATATATGTTGAATGACAGAATCAAGATTCAAAAATATATTTATACTTTGTAAAAGCAGACAAAATCTTATTTTCACTTTGAAATTGATAGCTGCTTTGATGGATCCTTGATCTCATTCATTTGTATATTTCTTACATTGGTGCAAATCTTAAATTATCCATTATATGATTCATTTTATGTAATTTTTCTTTACACAATTCAATAAATGTTCCATAGAGAAATTATGAATCACACTGAAGGACTTCATCTGGCTTTTTATATTAGTCTGTGAATATCAGTGTAATACTTGGAGTGATCATTTTTTAATCCTCCACCTTGCTATGTGATTAGCTCATCTATTTTTCTGATTATAAAAACTCATTTTAAAATTTTAGAAAATTTTATTTTATTCTTAATTTAGGGGATAAAACAAACATTTCTATAACAATATAATCGTTCATGCTTCAAACTAGACTACTTTTCCATTATCTTCATTCCTATTGCTTTATACATCACATGATCCATCCTGGAGTTCTCAATGGTGTTGTCTTTTAAGCTAGTTCTTTTGGCTAACCCATCAATTGTAATTAATAACAGTTATTAAGCTCTTTAAGGAAAGGGAAATAGCATGTGCCTAATATAAATATACATAGAATAAATAAATGCACAATAAATAGAAGGGGGCTGAAAGGAAGAGAGGGAAGGTACTTAAGCTGTTTCTTAAGAGATTTTGAGGCAGAGATAAGGAAAAAATTTCAGTGTTATAATAATCCACCATGAATATGTCCATAGCCTTCTGAGTCACTTGTTGCCTCTAGCCCAAGACCATCTCCAATCATCTTGATTTATATCTTGCCACCAGATGGAGAAATTGAGTCTCATGACTTTGCACAGCCCTCCCTTACTTGAATCCAGTTCATTTGCATGTCATAACATCACTGATATCACGGTCTTTATTGAAAAGGAAGGACAAACAACAATTAACAGCCTCTAGACTAGGGTTATTTAACCAATTTGTGTTGTTGACCCCTCTAACCATCTGCCAAACTCTATAGAACCTTTTCAGAAAAGTGTTTTGTTGCCTAAGTATGTAACTGAAAGAAATGCTGAATTTTAATTCAAAGTTAAAGTAAAGATGTATTTTTTCCCCATCCAAGTCTCTTCTCCTGAAAACTATCTATGGATCAACTCCAAGACTAAGAAGCCCTGTTTTAGATCATGCCTCTACAACCACAGATTGAGGCATATAGAACATACCACTGTCTGAATACACACACACACACACACACACACACACACACACACACGGAGAGAAATAATCTTGAAAACTGTCCAAAGAAAAGTCTTCCTTGCATATATTAAGACTATATAAAATTTCATTACCGTTATAATACAGGTAACTTGGTTCAGTGATCCTTTATTATTTGGACAATAAATCAAGAGACAAAATTATTCAATTTTGCTATTTGCAAAATCCAGATTCAAAAGGAATTCCTTTATCTTTGATAAGGTTGTACAGATGCTTTTTTTTTTTTTTTGCTTGTGATATAAAGCTGATTTCACCAAGTCTTTAAATCTCTTCAATGAGATGAGATTTGATTCAAATCAAAACAATGATCTAAATCATTGTGAATCAAAACAATGGCCTAAAAATCCACACAGGAAAAACAAAATAAAAAAGTGGGCAAATAATATATATTACCCAGAAATGAATGGTAGGGAAAAAATCAATCCACATTATATTTTAGGGGAAAAAAAAAAGCAAAAAACCAAAACAAAACAAAACTGTGTAGTGCTTTCAATGAGCATACATTATTACTTACCACAAAAATCCATCACTTAAATTATAACATTCTTTACATAATTCTAAATAATTGCAAATTATGCTTTACTATTATCTCAAAAGAATCAAACTTTGTAAGTAACCCAAGAATTGCAATTATTCAGCATTTTGTAAAGTATCACATAGTAGGTATTCAATAAATTTTATTGTCTCACAGATTTATCCCTATTTCCTCATTGAATTTTAAAGTCCTGAACCATGTTCAAAAAGCAAAGTACACTAGGATTGGGTTGGGGGACATTGGCTTCAGAGCATAGCAGTTCACATGGAAGAAATCTGCTCAGTTTAAAAAAACTACAAACTGATTGACAAAACAGTGTGTCTAGAAGTGGTGGATGAAAATTTATAGAGAACTTGAAGCCATCAATATGAGGATTGTTTGAAAGAAATGGAAAAATTAACATGGAGAAGAGAAGATACTAACAGGACAAGACTGAAGGATTTATTTGTGGAAAACAGGCTGAACTTGTTCTAATGCTTATAGAAATAGAAAAGAGATAAATTTCATGTCAGGAAAAAACTTAAAATTGCCCCACAATGAACTAGGCTCCTTTGGGTCCAAGAGATACAATCCATCTATATTTACAAAATCCAAAGACTTTAACCTTTTCTGTCTTTTAAGCTGGACTGCTTCATTTCTCCATAGGTAAGTAGCCTGAGAGTCTCATTCTCCCAGTCCTGCTATACTTGCAGTGAATTAATGTTGACCAGTAGGGCTGATTCTACTCACAACTTTGGAGCTCAAAAGATCAACCAGTCTCATTCTCCTCTGATAACATGGATTGTGACCATCATACTCTACACCAATTGATTTTGCAATAAAAAATTAATACTGATAACAAAACAGCATTGGTTTATTTTTCTCTGATATATTACATTCCAGAGCTAAAAGAAAAAAGCTACAGTTTCTCTTAAAAGAAAACAAATTTGAACAATTCATTTAGCTTTTACCCACTTTTCTCCCCAGCATATTATGGTACTATAACAAACTTTGGTCAGACTCTTGTGCCTTGGCACTATAAAGCCTGGCTTCTCTACAGACAGATAGGGTAACCTGAAAAAACAGAAAGAAGAGATGCAGGGGAAAAAAACAAAGTCAAAGGCTCAGGATGTTGCAATAAATAAATAGTAAGTAAGAAATATGAGCAATGGACAATATGTGAAGTAATATGAATGGGGAGAATACGTAATTAAATCATTGACTTAGAGAATCCTTAAATATTCTTTAAGGCTAAAGTATCAAACTGAAAACCAGAAAATTCCCCAGTGCAGCCAAAACCAGATTAAAATGTAATAGGAAAATACTTAGCAAAATAAATAAAATGCAATTTATCCCAGCTTCTTAAACTGTGGATTTGTGACTCTAAATGGGGTTTCATAATTGAATATGGGGGGGTCACAAAATTATGATTATCAGTAAATGTTTGATTTCTATATCTAGGGCCATGTAAAAAATTTTTTGAGGTCATGAAAGGAAAAAAGTTTAAGAAGGCATGTAATACAGCACAGATAATGTTAATTTGTGGTTTTCTAAATCAATATAAAAATACAATTAATAAGGCAGTATGTACTAGGAAAAAAAAGAGGATGGCAGAATTATATTTTGATTCCTGTCAATACTGTAACTAGCTATGTTACCCTCTTCTTATCTGTACAGTGAGAGAATTAAATTATATCAACCCTGTGATCCTTTTCCAGGATTGTGGTTCTAATACTGAATAATATAATATCTAAAAGATATATACTTTTTATATCTGCACCTACTTTTCATCTTTATTTTCTCTTGTGTTATTCTTAGTAGAAGTTGAGGCACTGATTTCTACTTTTTTCCATTTAATTAAACAAAGTTGTCATCTAAGCTTAACTAGTCATAGAAGCTTATAGTTTAAATGATATTCTATGTTTTATCAAAACATTTCATGCATATCTCATTGGATAAGATAGCAAAGTTCATGTGTTTATTATAGTGATTATATTGGCTTTATCTAATGATAATAGTTAAATAATTGACCAGTATCAATATGTTTGTAACCCTGGACAAATCACATCATCTTAGACTGAGATTTTTTCATCTGTAAAAGAAGGAAGTTGAGCTATATGATTAGTAAATTTTCTTCCATTTGGAAAATTCAGTGACTGTTGTTTGTTTTTTAAACTAGATTACAGATAATAGCAATATTCTGATATAAAGGAAGTACAAGTTTAGCAATTTGTTGTTGTTGTTCAATTGTTTCAGTCATGTCCAATTTCATGATCCCTCAGGGTCTTCTTTTTTTCCCCCCTACTTAGAACACATTTTATAAAAGGGGAGGAGGGAGTGAAGAGAAATACAATGTTATAACATTTAACTTTAGCTATATTTATTCAGGATAAAGTTTGATTTTTTCTATAAATTGCTTCTCAAATTTTAAAACATTACACGTCATATTTGTATAATATTATTTATTATATAGAATCTCAGTTAGATGGGTCTAATTTCTATTTTACTTCAAGATATTTTATAGTAGCTGAAGAGATCTGGCAAGGCAAGTGTTTATATGCTAATCTACTGTTTCTTAATAAGGGCTGGAAGGGATCCCTTCCAAGTCATGACCTCCACATAAAATAGCATATCTGTTTATCAATTAGAATACTTTCTATTAGCCATGAAGTAAATGATGATTACCCTTGCTTCTTATTGAGTAAGATCTAGAAAACTCTAAGAGCCTTAAACTACACTAACCATACAGAAAACATTTACATTAGCTTTTTCATTGTTTAAAAAAAATTCTATTTGTCTAATCATCTGCAAAATAAAGCTATTTCTAAATAATTATGTGTGTGATTATGTGTGTTTGAGAGTGTGTGTGTGTGTGTGTGTGTGTGTGTGTCTAAAAGAAAGACAAAAAGACTGGGATTTGGCGTTGGAGGAAAAAAAAGGTAATTTTAAACTAAATGCCACATGCTTTACTGTGCCATTTTGGCTTTGCTTCCTGCTTGGAGTCTGTGTAACAGAGAAGACTCTGACACTAGATCGTTCCATTCTACGTAAAATCCACTCCACATCTTCCATGCCACTCTGTCGCAAATAATTCATGTCTACTACTCCTCTATCACATTGAATACAACCACATTGTACTGCTGGAAATAGGAAACCTGATTCAGATCAGAGCAAAAGGTAGAAAAACATTTTTAACACCCTTGCCACCCCTTCCCCTTCCCCTCCAACAATGCTGCCCAAAACAAACAAACTCAAACCTTCAATTCCTTTAGAGGAAACAAATCTCTAAAGATGGGGGAAAAATTAAGCCAAATTTTGCGTGGTAAAAATAAGTCTTTTAGCTATCCCATAAAAACTATACCTGTTTTTGATGCTTTATTCCTACCCGAAATAATTCCTTGATATTTAAGTATCTATATAATCTGAAGAGAAACAATGATAGTAGATAGACTGGTGGCATATAATGGTGCATATTCATAAAGCTAGGATTCCCCTCATGAAGAGCTATGCAGAAAAACAACCTCCCTTCCTGCCTCCCTTACACCACCTGCTAGAAAAAAAAAATCAGGCTCATAATATGGAGTGAGGGGATAGGAGAGGAATGTCATTTTGTAAACAGCAGGCTGTAATGGCCTCTCCGTGGGTGAGGGGAGAATCATGGGGGAGGGGGCTAGAGGGTGGATCTGCAGCTGTATCAGAATTAGGCTTCAAAACAAATAAATAGAGGAGTTTCCCCAATTCTCTCTTTTCAGCTCATGGCTGATGCCATCAGAAGACATTATTGGGTTAGGTTACTGTTTTCCAGTTTCATTAAGATGTTCTAGTTGAGAGAAGAGGATGACTTCCCTTCAGCTGCGTCGATTTCGTCCTCATACTACTACTGCATCTTTGTGGGATGCCCGTTTGACTGACAAGCTCCTTTAGCCAGTCACTCATCGAGTACCAACATAAAGGTGGAATTTCCCAACAAGCCAATTGGACAGAGAAAAGGGAGGTCCCAAATGATTGGCATGTTATTCCGAGTAGAAAGTAGTAAACAACCTCTGTCCACTAAACACAGAGGTAAAAGGATGCGACATCCCTTTCCCTTGCTCATAGTGGGGAGGGGGGGCGGCGGCGATGGGGATGGGGACTGGAGGGGGCAATAACATAATAGGCAGACTAACTCACGCTTTCTGTCTCTGTCACTATCTCCTCCCCACCCCGTTACTCCCCCCTCCCCCGTCTATCTCTCCTACGTTGTCTCCTCCCTACCTAGCGTATTTCTCTCTCTCTCTCTCTCTCTCTCTCTCTCTCTCTCTCTCACTCTCACACACACACACACACACACACACACACTCATACACACATACACATAGTGCAGAAAAAAGAGGGAAGGTTCAAAATGCTGCAGACCTCTGTGGGTGTGATTTAGCAGCAAGAACTTTGAGCAATAACTGTCAGCATTGTAACTGAAAAATTGCATATGCTCTTTAAAGTGCTGCTGGGTGTTTGTTTTTGTTTCTTTTATGTTTGCCTAATTTCGTTCTTATTTTTGCTTAAGAAAAAGAAAATCAGCTTTTTTTTTTTTTTACGGGGGGGGGGGCGGAGCTGCAGAAAAGGTCGGGAATACTCCATTTATTTTAGCTCCCTTTAAAAAAACTGCATTTTTGTTCATTGTTTTGTGTTTTTTTTTTTTAACCTGCTCTAACACCACGATGAGTCAAATACTCTCATAGACCTTCTCACCTCTGATTTCTGGAACTGTGATCTCATTGCAAGGTCATTTAGCTCAAAAGCATATATAAAAACAAATTAAATGCTTCATCAGCCTGGGGTGAAGCAATTTTTCTAATCTCAGTAGGCAAGAAATACATCCAACTTGCAATTGACTTGCAGTGTGTAGGTTATTCAAGGGAATGAATTAAATAATAATTCTTCATCAATTTTGTTTCTGATCATGGATCCATTATTGCTTTTGACCTCACCACTGTTACAGCATCTTATCACTATGTTTATCTAGTTAAGAAGAAAACATGCTGCTTTGAGCTTTAAGGGAACCCTAACCAGGTTGGAACTGTTCATTTGGCTGCCTTCTGGAGGATAAATTATTGCTTAAGATGTTTACACAATGTAGCTTCATGAGCCTGAAAGCCTGCTTTCAAAAGAGGCCCTGTCCCTGACTAAGGGGTAGGCAAGCAAAGACTGTATTCGAAGAGACCAGGCACACAGTTTATTCAAACAACATCTAAAACTTCATCATTCCCACTTTAACTCAGGTGGCTATTTGGGGCAACTTTTCAGTAGCATGTTTATTTCATAATGGCTGATATTTGTATTTAGTGCTTAATGACTAAAAAGCCATTTATAGATATGGTTTCATTAAATAATTGCAGCAATCCCAGGAAGGATTTAGTCAAGTTATTTTTTTTAATTTCATTTTACAGATCAAAGAGAATCAGAGAGGTAAATAGGATTGCCCAGGGTCTCAAGAACTAAATGGCAGAGCCAAAATTCTAATTCAAGTTTTTGTTTTGTTTTGTTTTTACATTGGGTTCATTGTTTTTCTATGTATCCATAAATTGTTCAATATTATTAAATACTTATAATCTTGTGTGTTAAAAGATGTTTACTGTTAAAGAATTTTGAACATATATCTTTATAAATTTGAAAATATTTTAATTATGATGAGTACTTCAGGCTAGATTAGTTAAAGGGGAGATCTTAGAAGAAAAACAGTAGGAATAATTTTTTTTTAATTCTGAGAAGCCAAGAAGTATAGGAAAATAAAAATTTTTACCATGATGCCACTCCCTACAGAATCTTGAACTATAGCCAAGCATCCACTACTAAGCAACTAACAAGGATTTATTAAGCAAGCAGCTAAATGTTACTTGTTAATCAAGCAGAGTATCTACATATGAAATGATTTAAATTCATAACAAATTTTGACCTATGAAAATAATTAACTAAAATCTCAACAAAATAATCACTCCTAAATGGCAAATCTAATCTTGGAAAGAACATCTTAAATCCTATACATAGTATTGTGATATATTTTGATAAAATATATATGCATATACATATGTGTGCATAGTGCACGTATATATATTTCTATCCTATGAGAAAAAGACAGAAAGACACACAGAAAGTCAAAGACAGACAGAATATGAATATCTCCTAAGACCACCCTCATAGTTGGAGTCAGGATTTGAGATTTTATCACTGTTTGGGAATTCCATGACTCCATGTATGGAGGCTCTTCCTCTGATAAACATTAGCAATTATTTTACAAATGATAGTTCTGAAAACTTGTCTTAGTCATTGAATAGTTAAATGCCTTGCAACTGGGTACCTAACCTAATAGCCCAACTGTTTCTTTGGGAGCTCTATGGGAAAGCTTCTAGGAGATGTTAAAATATTAAGTTTTGAATGGACACAACTCAAAAATCTTAAAGACTATTTTGTTCTTTCGATGAAAGAACATGAAATACTCTCTCCTCTATCCCACCCCCTTTCAAAGAACTGTCTCTTATCACAATATGCAATTAGGATGTAAGTATATTTGACTAAAAACGGAATATCACTCTATGAAGCAGCAATCTCATTTCTCAAACATAACAGCTGTCACAAGGTACAAATTTTTTTTCTTTCTCTTGAAAAAGATGGAATTCCTAAAACAGTTTTATAAAAAATAATGTAGAAAAGCAGGTTTAAAATAGAAAACTGGTTTAAAAAATGAGGAAAAAAATCTGAAACTTTAAATAGTGTTTCCACAGAGCTTATGTGGGATTATAAAGAATAAATTTATGATTTTGCTTTAAGTAAACATTACAGAAAATTTCAATAGTTAAAGGAGAGCAACTCATAGAAATGTTTTACTTTTCTTTCAAAAACTGTAACTAACAGGTTATTTTGTTTTGCCAACAAATTCATTGTCTGGGAAAAACTAATTGGTTTGAGTGTGCCTTTATGATACATTAAATCATTTTAAAGTTGAACATGTCAGAAGTCTTCTAGGGATTTAAAAAAGTACCCCCAAATAATCTATATTTACAATTCCTATTCTTGGTCATGTTGCTAACCATTGCTATATGAGAGAAATTTCTTTTATATAAATGCCCATACTTTGACTCAAACATCATCTTACTCAACACCCCAAATATATTTTAGTGTACCATTTAACATGGGCTTTAACACTATCTAGTAATGTTAATTAAATTCAATTCATCTCTTTAGGTCTCAGTTTCCTTATATGTTAAACATGGAAGTTTAATTTTATTATCTTGAAATGTCGCTTCTTAATCTTAAAATTTGTGAGATGTGAAACTATCAGGAATGAAACAGTTTGTTTTCTGGACAGATCATTTTCCCCCAAAAACTTCTAACTTTCAAAAAGTATTTATTAAAGAATTACTCTGGGCCAAGATAGCAGGGAAAAGGCAACAATTAACCTGAACTCTACCCCAAATCCCTCTGAACACCTTTAAATAATGTCATAAAACAATTCCTGGAGCAGCAAAACACAGAAAAAGGAGAGGATGAAATAATTTTTGAGTCAAAGACAATTTAGAAGGTCAGCAAGAAAAGATGTCGGAACCTGAGTGAGAGTGGAACATAGTCCAAACTATCATAGGCTCAGCCCGAGCAGATCAAGAGCAGGCTTCAGGAGTCACTGAATCAGCAGCAGCAGTGGCAGCTACTTCCAGAGCACTCAGCACACAAATGGCAAAGGGGTTTTAAAAGATGATTAGGAGATTTCAGGGGTCTCTTTGCTACCATTGAGGCAAAATTCTGTTGCTTTCTCTACATTCATATCTGGGTTGCAATCCTAGGTGGAAGTCCCAAGGGGAGGAAAAACACTAGCTCATCAAAGCTTGGGACATAGTGGAATAGGAATCCTTGTTACAATTTCAGAGTAGAGTAGCTGTTGTTGCTCACAGACTAAAGTTCAGGCCAGGCTCCTTAGATCACACTGTCTTGAATGAATGGAGAATATACAGGTCTATAAAATTCTCTCTGAAAACAGCTGCACAAATTTCCTGAAACTCAGAAAAATGCATCTTCCACCCTGGAAGCAGAGACCTACTTTAATAATAGTTAAAAGTCAAGAAGTAATTTATGAAAATGAGCAAACAACAGAAAAATTTCTGACCACAGAAAAGTACCATGGTGATAAGGAAGATCAAAACATACTCAGGAAAAAATAACAAAATCAAAACTTTTGATCCAAAGCCTCCAATAAAAAATATGAATTGGTCTCAGACCATGGAAGAGCTCAAAAAGGATTTCAAAAATTAAATAAGAGACATAGAGGAAAAATTTGGAAGAAAAATCAGACCAAGCAAGAAAATCATGAAAAACAAGTCAACAGAGCTTAGTAAAGAATTTTATATAGAGAGAGAATATTTATATTCTTCTCCGATATTTGAGTCTTTCATAATCTGGCGTCTAGACAATAATTCTCAGATAAAATAACTTACTTGTTCATCCCTGATCATAACAGCTACTTCTGTGTGTTTTCACACAGAAAAAAAAATACTCAAGACAATCATACTTAAAAAACAGATCAGACCAATTGGTAAAAGAAGTATGGAAAGCCAATGAGGAGAAGAATGAGTTAAAGAGCAGAATTGGCCAAATGGAAAGAAGCACAAAAATTCACAGAAAATAAGAATTTCTTTAAAAATAGAAGTGACCAAATGAAAAAGACGTACAAAAGCTCATTGAAGAAAATAATTCCTTACAAATTACAATTAAGCAAAAGATAGTAACTTTTTAAGAAATCAAGAAACAAACAAAACCAAAAGAATGAAAAAATAGAAGAAAATGCAAAATATTTTTACTGGAAAAACAATTGTCCTGGAAAATAGATTCAGGAGAGAAAATTTAAAAATCATCAGATTACATAAAAGCAATGACCAAAAAAAAAAAAAAAAAGAGTCTAGTCATCATCTTTCAAGAAATTAAAGGAAAAGTGCCTTAATGTTTTAGAAGCAGAAGGTAAAATAGAAATTGAAGAATCCACTAATCACTTCCTGAAAGAGATCCCCAAATGAAAACTCTCAGGAATATTATAGCTGAATTCCAGGACTCCCAGATCAAGAAGAAACTATTCCAAGCAGTCAGAAGATTTAGCATTAAAGGATCAGAGGACTCAGAATATGTTATTCCAGAAGGCAAAGAAGGTAGGATTACAACTAAGACCTACCTAGCAAAACTGAGTATGATATTTTAGGAAGAAAAATATAGATTCAAGAAAATAAAGGACTTTGAAGCATTACTGATGAATACTAGGTGGTACAGTGGCCTGGATATGGGAGACAGTAACTTGGGTTCAGACTAAGCTATGTGACCTGGACAGATCACTTGGCTCTCTCTGCTTCAATTTCCTCATCTGTGAGCTCAAGTCTTCCTGAATCTAAGCCTAGTGTTCTGTCCACTGTATCACCTACCTGCCCCAAATTAATATGTAAATGGCAGCTGTATTATTATGGTTTTTATAGTTATCATGTTACAAGTACTCATTTAAAAAAGTAAGTCTTTGCTTGATGTTTATGGAAGAGGCTGGGGGAAGAAAAAGAGAAAAATTTGTAACACAAGGTTTTTCAAAGGTGAATGCTGAAATCTATCTTTACATGTAATTAAAAAAATAAAGATCTATTAAAATATACAAAAGAAAAGAAAGAAAATGGCACATATGTTAACATTAAAAAGACTTATATTTCAAAAATATTAAATCTATTCTTTTTTAAAAATCCACTCAGAGATTTGACTTAATTTTACAACAGGAAACAATAAGTCTAGAAGTTGACTCTGTAGGCTAATAAAAAAGCATCTTCATTAAAAAAAAAAAACAGAATTACTCTATGCAAGACATGATTTAAAAAAAATAAAAATGCTTTGGAGTAACAAAGACAAAATTTTTTTTAAAAAAACAGTCTGCCTTCAAGGAGCTTAAATTCTTCTAATCCAATATAGCATGCAAAAATCAATCAATAGCTGCAAAGTATATAGGTTGTGGGAAAGAATGGGGGAACGAAAAATATAAAAGACTCTATCAAAAGTATTATTTGAATTAGATCTTGAAGAAATCTAGATTTCCATAGGAAGAGAGGGCCAAGAGCATTCCTGGCATGGAGAGAAGCCTGTGAAAACACACAGAAGTAGCTGTTATGATCAGGGATGAACAAGTAAGTCATTTTATCTGAGAATTATTGTCTAGACGCCAGATTATGAAAGACTCAAATATCGGAGAAGAATATAAATATTCTCTCTATATATAAAATTCTTTATATATATGAATATATAATATATAAAATAAAATATATATTTTATCCTAGAGACAAAAAAAACAACTTTACCTTGTTGAGCAACACAATGACATAGGTCTACACTGAAGAAAGATTATTTTGGCAGCCAAGTGGAATAGGTATTGCAGAGAATTGAGACTAAAAGCAAGGAAACCAATTTGGAGGTTATTACCATAATTCAGGTGAGATGGAAGAGAAGTGAAAAGATGAGCAAAGACACATGTAGAAATAGTAATTAACAAAACCTGACAAGTGTAATGAAGGAATTAAAGATGACTCTAAGTTGTGGACCTGAGTAACTATAAGGATGGTGGTCACCTGAACAGAAACAGAAAACTTGAGCAGAGTGGTAAATTTAAGGAAGAAGACAATGATTTCTGTTTTGGATATGGTCTGAGATGACCGATATATCAAGGCAGAGATATCCAGTAGCACTTGATAATGCTTGGTGTTCAGGAAGAGCGAAGAACTTGATAAATAGATATGAGTCATTTAAACAGACATGATAGTCCACTAGGAAGTGGAAAATATCAAGGAATAATAGGTCCAGAGAAAAGATAAAAAAATCAATTGTGGGCTATACTATCGCATAAGGAGTAGGAAAAGGATGATGATCCCACAAAGACAGAGGAGGAATACTTAAAACAGGTAAGAAGATAGCCACTAGGAATACAAGTAGTAATCCACAATGTCAAAGGCAGTAAAGAAGTCAAGAATGAGAGCTGAGAAAAGGCTGATGGATTTAGCAAATTGTTGGTAACCTGGGAGCCCTGGCAATTGTGCAACTGAATAGGAAGTTAGATTACAAGGGGATGAGAAAGAGTGGAAAGTGAAGAAACCAAAGCAATAAATGTAGACATTTTTCAAGGAACTTGCCTATGAAAGGGGAAAAAAATTATAAGATGATTTGGAAATCATCAGGGAATGGTCAATGAAGGCTTAAGGACAGAGGAGATGTGAATATGTTTGTAGGAAGTCAGGCTCTAAGAAAAGAGGGGATGGGGCAAACATGAGATCAAAGAGATAGGAACTGACTGGGAAGTAAAAAGGATCCTTCTGTATCTGAGACTAAAAGAGGAAATGGGATGACATAAAAGGATTTTGAAGTATAGAAATGAGACAAAAGAGGGAGTTTGCACTGAATGGCCTCTACTGTCTGGCTAATACAAGACATAACTCCTTTCCTAAGGATGAAGTGCTATTGATAGGGAAAAAAAGGTTTGGAACAGGCTACCGTGGAGCTTAAATGATAGTCAGTCACGACAAGGATAAAATGTTTGCCAGGCAAATGTGAGAACCCAGTTGCAATTAGATAAAATAAATTTTAAATGAACCTAAATGCACAGTTGTGTGGTTGCACAAGTTTCTCCAACAGAATTTAACAGCATGAGAATAGGAGTTGTAGAAAAAGGTGTCAGAGTTAACCCAAGGTGAACATTTTGCAAAACAAGGACAAGAAGACAAGGAATTTGAGTTTGAGATGTATGTAGATTAACCAAAAGGTTGAGGTTCTGAAGAAAAAAAGTGAAGATCAGGTTGAGTAGAAGGGGAGAAAAGAATGGAGGTTGTGAGGAATATGAGGGAAGGGTTTAAGAGAAGTGAAATAGAAGAACTATTTAGGATAGAACCTTGTTCAGAGGGAATATCAGCAGACAGGATCACAGAAATCAGACATTCAAAGATATTGATGTGTTCGAGCATATTACCATCCCTATATAAGGTGAGTAATAAAAATGGAGATCAAAAGAGTCAAGAAGCTGATGATCTACATGGCCAGGTAAAATGAAGGAATATCAACACTTATCTATTATTGAGACAGAGGGCAAGTCATTCAATCTCTCTGGGCCTCAATTTCCTTACCTGTAAAATGAGCAGGTTAGGCAAGATGACCTCAGAAGTACTTTTCAATTTTCTCTCTATGATATGATAGTAAATAGAAAGTCAGATGCCTCTCTTAGAAAAGGAAGGAGAATGAGACTGTGAGAAGAAGACAATAGACAACAATGATATGTACCTAGCTGAAGTGGGGGACAAAACCACATGGGTTTTATGAAGATACAGGACTAAGATGGAAGGGGAAAGATAAAGAGGAAGAGTAGTATAAGAAGTGATCATTCACCTAGGCAATTTATTGAAGGATACAATTAGTTAACAAATCCCTAAAGTACAGTTACAAGATAAAGGCAAATGATGTGAAATAAGAGTGGTAAGTTATATAGGAACCAGGTTGCAGAAGGCTTGAAATTTCAGGACAAAAACTTTGCATGCTAGCTTTGGGTCTCTGGGCAAATCCTTATTTGTAGAAGACCTCAGTTTTCTCATCAATAAAATGATAGAGCTGGACTTGATAATCTCTGAAGGATAACAATAATTAATAATGATAACAGCAATAACATTTATAGATTATATAATAATAAATAGCTAGCATTTACATGCCGTTTATATGCTATCTCATTTAATCTTCACAACAATTCTGGAAGGTAGGTACAATTATCCCTCTTTCAGCTCTAAATCTACAATCCTATGATTTTTATTACAAAGTAATTTTATCTATTGGAGGGTCCCATGGCAGGGGCCAGAGGATTGCTATTTTAAAGTTCCAATGTAATTATCTCCAAAATGAATAATTTACACATAATAACATAAAACTAGTAGCATCATTATCAACATATTATAACTCATATAGTCCAAAATAAAAATGGTATGCTGATTGATATCTATTAAATAAAGATAGTCTTTTCTTCTATATGCTGTTGATAAAACTAGTACTTTCAAAAATAAAGCACCAGTCCTGTTTTAAACCAATCTGATATGTAGACCTTTATTATGACAACTGTTTATCGTATTCCTTGGTCAGGAACACTCTGTTCCATTACCCCAGAGAAGTACAATAGGAAAGAAACAAAACCCAAAGGCCAAATACTGCTAATACCAATGAAAGTGAAGATTTTAATCAAACAACAAAACAATAAATTTCAATTGAGTAGTCACAAAACAGTCACCTGACCTTGGGTATCTTCCAGGAGGGGCCAAGGTAAGACTCTTTGGACAGGAAGATGGTGATGATAACAGTTTCAGTGAAGCCCTACGTTAAGCAATTAAACCCACCACATGGGACACTGTCCACATTACTTCTAAACATGCCATCCAAGAGGTCAGGGTAAAGTAGCAAATAAAGCATTGAGGAGAAGGCTAACCAGAGGCCAACTCAAGTTATTAACTTATTTTTTGAATTAACTTTTACTTTTGTGATGACTGAAATGTAAATGGAATGTGGGGAAAGTAACACACTGTCCTCGATATTATTCAGTTTAAAACACAGAAATGCCCACACCACTAAAACTCTGGGGTCATCACAAACAAAAAACAAACAAAAAACCTGTTGATAGCTTAAAAATAGTGTGAGGTTTTTTAAGTTGTTTTAATTGATTTGTTTTTTAAAGCATCATAGTTTTCCACATTTTTCCCTTCCTCCTACATAGTAATTGTACATAATAGCTAATAATAGGTTAACGACATTTACATAGCATTTACTAAGTGCCAAGTACAGTCCTAAGCTCTTTACAATTCTTATCTCATTTAGACTCAAAACAATCCAGGGAGGAAAGTGCTATTATTATCATAACCATTTTACTGATCAGAAAACTGAGGAAAGCAGAAGTTAGGTGACTTGCCCAGAGTCAATGATCTCCTAAATGGCCTAATGCTGCATTTCTTTCTGACTCCAAGCTCTGTATTCTATCCACTGTGCCATATAGCTGTCCCTATAATATATAATATATAATTTTTTTTTACTTTGCCATCTTGGCTTTACCTCCCAAATACTATTTTTTTAAATAAGAAAAAAATTTTTTTCTAAATAAAAAAGAAAAACAATCAGAATGGATTAACATATCCAAAAAATCTTAATATATGTGAAATGTGTATCACTTGTGAATCCTCACACCTCTGCAAGAAAGGGGGATGGATTAGAGTCAGGGTTTTGTTGTTGTTTTTCCATATCTTTTCTTTCAAACCATTTATATTCCTTATAGCTTTCCAATATTTATGTTTATCCATTCATTAATATTAAGATAAATACCTTGTTTCTATAAAATCAAGTTTTAAATCAAAGCCAGAGGCCACAATTATAAATATCAAGACACAAGAGAGTGAATTTAGTTTTTGAAAATCTAAATTTGAGATAATGAAGGGGGAGAATGAAGACAGAGGAACAATTTAAAACAAGACAAAATTCAAGCATGTCAAAATAATTCTGAGTCAAAAATTCATAAGGACATCAAATCAAACATGGGTGAAAAATAAATATCCACTTTTTATTGTGAAGGCTGAATTAATTTCAGCTCAATTCTACAATCATAAAAACTCAGATATTTGGTAAACAATGAAATACGAGAATTCTGTTCTACAGGTAACATAAAGAGTGAGGTACCCAATCCATTCCTTTTCCTTAAGGAAATTCTTTATTTTAAGCAAGCCAAGCAAGGAAAAGCTTTCACTTTTCCTGAAAAAAAATCTTTAAGAGATATTTTATAAGCTTCCCCTTGCTAGGACCTGCTGTCTCTCACATCAAGCATTAACAGCTTTCCTGCTATTGTTTAAGCTTCTGTAGTTGATTCACAGAATGATAAAAGATCATATACCTTAAATTATATAACACTTACATTTTCAGACAACATAGTTGTATCTTTTATCATCTTGGATAGTAGGTTCATTATTTTGTAAGCAAAGGCCATATCCCATGAAGAAATTAACTCCAAAATGAAAAGCCAATGTTCTAGTTCTGGGACCAAACTGTTTTTATGAAAGATAGTGCTGGAGAGCTTTTGGCCAATTTACTAATATCTATGAGAATAACTATAAACGTTCAGAAAAGGCATGTGATAGCAGAGCAAATATGAAAGGCATACCAATGGTGTTCGTTTTGAATTCTGAGCCTAAAAAATCAAGTTCTATTCTTTCCTAGCATGGCTCATCATTTTAATCTTTTATTGTGCAAAGCTGCCAATTTAGTTTTATGATGCAAAATAATGTTAGTAATGATGAATAAGTTATATTTACTATTTTCTGTACCTAAAAAAGGTGGAATATCTTGAAAGAGTTTGTTAAAATTACTCAAACTATTTTCAGATACTCCTTGGCCAGCAATAGTTGATACAACAAAAGCTACAATTTCCCAATTACGATCAGCATAGAAGGCTTCACAAAAACTGATAAGGACAAGTAATGATTCAGTTGCAGTTTTGGAAGGATATTTTTTATCCAAAAATTCATTCAGAAAAGAAAGTCAAAAGCTCATATTCCCATCTAAACACAGTTCTATCTGTCAGCACTACTTCAGAGGCTTAAGTCAAAAGACAGAAATAGTTGAACTATTTATTGTGGGGGTGGAGGGTGGGGAATATAAGAAGGAATGACTTTCCAGATTTATATTCTAAAGAGTCACAGCTCTACAAGTCATTTATCCATTCTTCTTAATTTAGAGATGAGGAAGTTGAAGCCAAAGAAGATTGATATGACTTGAAGCAATGTCTCATAAGACGAGGCAGTGCCAAACTTTGAACTCAGGTTTCATGACTCTAAAGTCAGTGTTCTTTCCATGGTACCATAATGGCTCTGCTATCAAACTGTGCACATTCTTTGATCCAGCAGTGTCATTACTGGATCTGTATCCCAAAGAAACTGTATAAGAGGGAAAAAAAGACCCATATGTACAAAAATATTTGTAACAGCCCTTTTTGTAGCCCCTTTCCAGAAAGAAATTGGAAATTGAGTAGATGCCCATCAGTTGGGCAATGGTTAAATAAATCATGGTATTGAATGTAATGGAATATTATTTATTCTATAAGAAATGATGAGCAGGCTGATTTCAAAAAAAGTCAGGAAAATTTAGGTGAACTGATGTTCAATAAAGTGAGTAAGCAGAACCAAGAGAACTTGTATTCAGTAACAGTAAGATTATATGATGACCAAATATGATAGAATTAGCGCTTCTTAACAATGCAGTGATCAATTCCAATAGACTTGGGATAGAAAATGTTATATACATTCACAGAGAGAATTATGGAGATTAAATGTAGCTTGAAATATAGCTTTTTACCTTTTATTGTTGTTTACTTTTTTTCCTCATAGTTTTTCCCCTTTTGGTCAAAATTTTCTTGCATGATATGATAAATTTGGAAATATATTTAAAGGGACTGTCCATGAATAACCTATATCAGAATGTTTGCTGTCTTGGGGAAGTAGAGGAGGAAGAGAGAAAAAAAATTTGGAATACAAAATTTTACAAAAATGAATGTTGAAAACTATCTTTACATATATTTGGAAAAAATAAAATACTATTGAGTAAAGAAAAAAGAAAAAAAAATTAATGGCTCTGGTGTTTTTCCTTATTCACTCAATCTGTGATTTCACTGATAAAGGAAATTCCCTCTGCCAATTCACTTCAATAGCTTCCCAGGAACTTACAGTCTTAAGAATATATAAGTATATTGGACAGCAAGGTGGTATAGTGAATAGAGTGCCAGGACCTGTAGTCAGGAAGATCCATCTTGCCAAGAAAACCCCAAATGGGGTCAGAAAGAGTTGAATACTGCTGAACAATAACAAATAATGTAAGTATATTAGAAACTATAAGACTTATAGCTCAGGTAACTCTTTAGAACATTGAAAAGCCAAATGATTTGTCTGAGATCATGCAGCCAACATGTGTCAAAGATGGGACAATAACTCAGCATACTTAGCAATATACTCAGCAAGGAGTTGTTCAGTGTAAGGTGGAAGACTTCTAGTGATGGGGAACCCTGTAGTACCTCCTGGGATAGCCCAATATATTTTTAAATGCCTCTAATTATTGGGAAGTTTTTCCTTTCATCAAGCGAAAAACTGCCTTTTTGCAAATGTCACCCATAGTTCCTAGTTCTATCTTCAAGAACCAAAAAGAACAATCTTATTCACACTTGATCAATAAGAAGAAATTTATTCTACAGTCAAAATACACAGTTGCAGCTCTGCCAACATCATCTATAGCCTAACTATTCAAAAATTGTATTTGACTTCCTCAAGTATACAGTAAATATTCAATATTTTGGAGGGATAACAGTGTTAGTGGTCCAAAGCTGGAACTTCATCAGGGTCATTAACTTGATATAGAAATTCCCTTCATCAACAAAGATCAGCAACTTAGTCATATTTCTAATGAGGATGGATAATAATAGTTAAATAGCCTAAGAAGCACACTAATAACTCCAAAATAATAAAAAAAGAACATTTACAAAGAAAGCATAGAAAAGAATCAGACACATGATAAAAGATGAGTATATTTTTAACTTAAGAGCCTCAGAAGATGGCCAGGAGTACTGAGAGATTAAATGACTCGCCCTTTTGTCTCACAGCTAGTATGTGTCAGAGGCAGTAGTGTCATCCAAGTCTTTTTTCATTCCTAATAAGCCTTCTATCAAATATACCATCACCTCTAAAAGTCCCTCTATAGAATGAGCTCAGACACTAGCATGTAACACTCATGTACTCACTCTTAAGGCAAACCAAAAAGGGAAAGAAAACAAAGAAAAATTACCTTCCAGTATACATCTGTTAAAGCAATGGAAGCTAGAGCTGAGTTAAGGTAAGGGTTTTCAGACTGCTAATTAGGGCAATCTATTAATTTTGGCTTTTAAGTTCTAAGCTGACATAAATTATTGATAAAATAAATAATACAAAAGATAGTGGGACAGTAGAGTTCTACAAGACCTCAGTTTATGTGCTACTTCTGAAATCTACTACTATTGCTACCACTGCCAATGGTATTTAGTGCTAACTAGTATGACTACCACTGTTACTAGCTAACTAGCATTTATATAGCACCTATTTTGTGCCAGATCATGTGTTAACTATTTTACAAATATTATCTCATTAGATCCTCACAACACCCTTGGGAGGTAGATGCTATTAATATTCCTATTTGTAGCTGAAAATAACAAGACAAATACAGGTTAAGCAATTTGTATATAGCTAGCAAGTTTCTGAGCACTGATTTGAAATAAGGATAGGTACAGAATTAGTAGTTCTCAATTGCTGTTTTGGAACTCTCACTCATAAGGTATCCACAAATCTATTTTCATAAAAATGTATTAATTTTAATATGGTGTCAATAATTTGTAACCCACATTTTAAAAAGGATTTGTTGGATCTATCTAAAACCATCAGGTTTTTTTTTTTTAATGGAGATAAGCTAGAAACCTTTCTAATAAGATCAGGGTGAAGCAAGGATGTCCATTATCATCACTATCAGTCAATATAGTACTAGAAATGTTAGCTATAGCAACAAGAAAAGAAAAAGAAGTGGAAGGAATTAAAATAAACAATGAGGAAACAAAATATCATTCTTTGCAGGTGATATAATGGTATAATTATAGAACTCTAGAGAATCAATTAAAAAACTACTTTAAAAAATTAACAACTTTAGCAAAGTTACAGGATGCAAGATAAACCCACATAAACCATTAGCTCTTCTTTGTATCAGGGCTTCTTAAACTTTTTTTTTCATTTGTGACCCCTTTTTGGCTGAGAAATTTTTATATTACCTTAGTTATACATATATACAAAATAGGTATACAAATCAAACATTTATTGATAATAAATCATGAAGAAATTTGTTTTAAAATAATTCTTTGTGTATACATATAATTTTACCATTTATTAAAAATAAAAGCAAATTTACATGCTAATAAGATGAATGTGCTTGTTTATTGTTACATAAAGAAATAAATGTTGGTAGAATATTTCATACCTTGTACTGTTGCCAAATTTTAGAAGACCCCCCACATTCAGTTAAGTGATTCCATTATGGGATTGCAACGCAAAGTTTAAGAAGCTTCACTTTACATGACCAACAAAGTCCAGCCGCAAAATACAGAAAAAAATTTCCATTTAAAATAATTGCAGAAAAAATAAAATATTTGAGTTTACGCACCAAGACAAACTTAAGAACCATATAAACACAATTACAAAATAATTTTCACATGAGTAAAGTCAGATGTAAAAAACTGAAAAAACATCAGTTACTCATGGGTAGGCCAAGCCAATATAATAAAAATGACCATTCTACCTAAGTTGATTTACTTATGCAGTGCCATATCAATCAAACTACCAAAAATTATTTGGTAGAGCTTGAAAAAATAACAATAAAATTCATCTGAAAGAACAAAAGATAAAGAATATCAAGGGAATTAATGAAAAAAGTGATACAAAGGAATGTAAACTTAGCAATACCAAATCTCAAACTTATAATATAAAGCAATAATTATCAACTCTCTGGTACTGGCTAAGAAATAAGTGACAGATAAGTGGAATAGATTCAGTACACAAGAAACAGTTATAATGATGCCAGTAACTTAGTGTATGATAAACCCAAAGACACTAGCCTTTGGGATAAGAACTAGCTATTTAACAGAAATTGCCAGGAAAACTGGAAAAACAACCCCCAAAACTATGCAAGGGTCCTAAAACTACGGCCCACAGGCCAGATGCAGCAGCTGAGGACGTTTATCCCCCTCACCCAGGGCTATGAAGTTTCTTTATTTAAAGACCCACAAAACAAAGTTTTTGTTTTTACATAATCCGGCCCTCCAACAGTCTGAGGGACAGTGAACTGGCCCCCTATTTAAAAAGTTTGAGGATCCCTGCACAGGGCATAGACTAGGTATAAACCAACACTTCATACCATATATCAAATAAGGCCAAAGTAGGCTCATGATTTAGATATGAAGGGTGACACCATCAACAAGTTGGAAGAATAAGAAATAGTCTACCTGGTAGATCTATGGAGAAGGGAAGAATTCATGATCAGACAAGAGATAGTATTACAAGATGTAAAAAAGATTTTGACTATATTAAATTAAAAAGCTTTTGCACAAATCAGTGCAACCAAAATTAGAAGGAAAGTAGAACAGCAAGACCTCATTTCTCAAATATATAGAAAGAAAGGAGTCAAATGTACAAGAATAAAAGCCATATCCCAACTGATAAATGGTCAGTGGATATGAACAGAAAGTTTTCAAATCAAGAAATCAAAGTTATCTATAAGGCATATGAAAACATGCTCTAAAAAACTTTTGATTAAAGAAATGAAAAATCTCTGAGGTATCACTTTACACCTATCAGATTGGTTAATGTGACAAAAAGAGAAAATGATAACTATTTGAGAGGATGTGGGACAAGTGGGACATTAATACATTGTGAACTGATCCAGGTATTTGGGAACTATGACTAAAGACCAACCAAATTGTGCATATGCTTTGATGCAGCAATACTACCAATAGGTCTGTATCCAAAGATAGCGCCCCCCCCCAAAAAAAAAAGAGGAAAAGGACTTTTATGTACCAAAATATTTAAAGTAGCCCTTTGACTGTTGGCAACATATTAGAAATTGAGGGGATTCAATTGGTAAATGGCTGAACAATCTGTGGTATATGAATGTAATGGAATACTATTATGTAATAGGAATCGATGAGTGGATAGGTTTCAGAAAAACCTGCAAAGACTTATACAAATTGATACAAAGTACAATGAACAAAATCAAGAAAACACTGTACACAGTATCAGCAACACAAATATTTTGTTTAATGATCTACTATGAACGACTCAGTTCTTCTCATCCTCACAATGATCTAAGAAAATTATAAAGGACTCATGAAATAAAATGAATTTCAAAGGCAGATAAAGAATTGATAGACAAATAAAGATCGAAGCATACTTTTTTTTACTTACTTTAAACTCTTTTATGTTTTTTTATCCTTTGATCTTTCTTCTTTCATAACTTTGACTAATAAGGAAATATGTTTTATATGATAGCACATGTATAGTCTATATAAAATTCCTTACCATTATAGGAAAAGGAAAGAAGGGAGGGAGAAAAAATTGGAACTCAAAATTGTGTAAAAAATGAATGCTAAAAATTGTCTTGACATGTAATTGGGGAAAAAATAAAATACTATTAAAAATTAAAACATTTTAAAAACTCCTTGGATCCTCAATAATTTTTGAGAGTATAAATGTCCTGAGACCAAAAAGTCTGAATCCTATTGCTTTACAATAAGAGCAGAGTTACCGATCAGCATCAGTGGAAGAATTTCTATACTGAAGTTTGCTACCAATGAACTCACAGGTAGAAACACACACACACACACACACACACACACACACACACACACGCTTGTACCCACTATAACAAATACAGACTCCTAAAGTATCATGACACAATGAAGAAAGCCATGGACAGAACAAATTCTTACATTTGAAAATCTAGCATTGTGAACTACTATTTGTGAAGCCCAGTATAATTTATGATCTTTTTGGGCTTTGGTTTTTTCATCTGTGAAATGAAAGAATTAGACTAAATTATTTCTACCATTCTTACTATGTTTTGGGCAGGGTTTTTGGTGATTAGCAAACTCATATACAATTATTTTTCGCAAAGTAACACATCTTGGGGAAAAGAAATATCCTAGTTGACTAATTTCAGAAGATAGGTTTGATTTGTTCTCATATATACATTTGTGAAAGAGAAAGAGAAGTCTAAGTCTTTATTGTCACACATGCTCTTGTTGAAATAAATAAATTAATTAAAATCACTATTGCCTTTAGTCATTCATTTAAAAGCATTCATCTAAAATCTTTATATTTATATATACATCTATTTATATATATATACATATATATATACACACATATATATGACTACAATTTCTGTGCATTTATTTTTCTGTTTTGTAACCTCAAGAAAATTACATAACAACATTCAAATTTTATGCAAGCCCATTGAACGATTAACTAATTTAAGTAAATTGGATTTATATATCCATATATATATATATATATATATATGCGTGTGTATACATATTTACAAGACATGAGCTTTAACCTTCTTAAAGAATAAGTCTAGGCTAAAGATGAACTTATAAGGTTTTAAACTTATCAGGATACAGCTGTTTATAGCATTAATGTACTACATCAAGTGTTAAATACCCCAAATGAAGTGGTTTGTTTACATTTTCCATCATATTTAAGGTTGAAAATTATCTCCCTATAGTTCTTATCCTGACACATAAATTGGAATGATTTATTATAAAGATTTAACTGAATTATTTTCTCTTGATCTTCCAAATTTGTTTCATTTTTATTCTGCTCTTTCAGTGGGATTTCCTTTGCTTGTCCTATTGTCAGTAAGCTAAATTACTTTCCCTCCCACATACATAAAAGCATTAATTTATAAAATACATAGCCATATGTCATATCTCCCGTAATTCTATTTTACAAATTTCACCGCCACCCAGACTTATCTAACATGAACAAATAGATATTATTTACTGTAGTCAGAACGAGAATTATCTAATGCCACTTACATAGTCATAAATTGATTTTTGATTAATGTTTAAGCAGAAAAGCAAACAAACCCATCTGTTCTAAAAACAAACAAAAAAAAAGGAAGCTGTACATGTAGTTCATGGGAATTTCTTCAACATTAGGGGTTTTTTTAAGCTGTGGATAACAATGGATTTTTTTCTTGTTATTATATGACAATGCCCTGTTGACAAGAATGCTTTTCCTCAGACTTAGCTTCTTCCATCAACCATTAATTTAAAATTAAGATTACTAATTCTGAATTAATAAAAGATTGCATTGTGAAAGAAAAGGAATAAACATTATATGTCTTTCCAACCCACAAGACCTATGACTAACAATGAATTTCTTCTTTTTCATTTAATGGGATTTCTTTATAAGAGCATGACTAGAAACTAAGGAAATCTTAAGTATCAAAGTACAACCTTTTTACGAGATGCTTTCCATGGACAATATTAAGAATCACAAGAATCACAAAGCCAAACCAAACAAGAACAAAAACCAAATGAAGTTTAGTCAGAATTTTAAATTTTTGATTTTAAATTATTTTCACAGAATATTGATGAAAGTATTAATTTCAATGTTCAACTCAAAATGGACAAGATGATTAAACATCTAAAAAAAATTAAAGTTAAAAGAGGGAATTTTGATCCATTAAGTATGAATGTGCCCCAACTTTTGTTCCAACGGGAATGATAGACATGAAATTATAGGAACAACATCTTATGAGAGCATTTTACTTAAATCAGTATTCCCAGTAAGCTTTAATTAAAAAAAAAAAAAAAAAAAAAAAGGTATGCCTGGAAGACAATGGCAAAAAATAGACTGAATTTTAGAATTGCAACAGAACAGGTTAGGAAGTTTTGTTGTGTTCTGAGAAGATTAAAGAAGACCAGAATTCAGGATACCTTTAGGTTCTGATCTTTACTCTGCATCTCATTAGCTGTGTGAGGATATCTGGTTCCTCAACTTGCAAAAAGTAAAGTGCCTTTGAGGGCTTACAATTTGCACTTTATAGGTTCATATGATCTCATCATAGATTCCGAGTTAGGGGGATCTTAAGGACCATAGAGACCAAATCTCATTTTACAAAGAAGGAAGCAGAGGTTTAGAGAGTTTAAACCACTTGCTTATGGTCATCCAACTAGTTAAATGTCAAAAGTGGTCTTTATTTCAAATCAGGTTCTCTAGCCACTGAACCAGGTTCTTCTCAGGTTAAAAGACAGAAATAATATTCAAGGCATTTTCAGTAACAGAAACTGAAAAGTACTATGGAAGCAAAAATAAAGCTACTTTTTTTGGTTAAAAAAGAATAACATTTAACCTGGAACTAAGAAAAAAAGTTAAGTCAATGAAAAACAAAATACCCAAACTCCAAGTTTTTGTTTTTAATTTTCAAATTTTCACTCTAAGACCAAGAGCTATTTTTTTTGTTAAGTGTGAATATATGATGAAATATGATATGGTCAAAAATTTCAACTCTAAAAATATCAGATATAAAATAAAGATATATAAATAAATATATAAAGGAATTGTTTAAAAAGTCCTTCTGTACTTCTGTTAAAATTGCACTCTTAACAGTGGCTCATATTCTAAGAATACATTTTAAAAACATCTTTAAAAAAAGTCTCTCTCACACACAATTTGCCTAAAGAACAAACATCTTTGTCGGGCAGTGCCAAAAGACAGTGTCCTGAGGCCTGAGTATTTGCCTTTAACTGAGAGTTCTGGTTCTGGCTTCAGAAAAATAACAGTATGACTGTCCTAAGCTTAAAAAGATAGAAACAAATACTGTTAACACACAAATTACATCAACCTTTTGTAATTACAACACTGCATTTCATTATTCTTCAGGCAAAACAAGTACCTTAAATCCCAGGACTTCAGGTAAACAAAGCCATATATTGTTCCACTTTTAAAGTTTGTTTTTATAAACATTTCCCCTCAAACCGGAATTACAACAGTAACAAAGGTCCAATTGTTGACCGCAGTCCTGACCTCCATTAAACAATAAGATTCTTCTCCTCTTACTCCACTCTGGGAGTAAAATTAGTGTTAATAAGGAAGTCTCCTCTGATTACAAGACAAAAAGGGGGGAGGGAGGGAGACCAACTGATTTATATACCATAGATTTCTAAGCTTTCTTTGTGCAAAAATGGTCCTCCCTTTCCTTGCCAGAAAACTGCTTCACCTGCTAGTGCTTCTCTCTAGGGAAAGAGATTAAGAGATTTGTCCTGGAATTTCCCAAGGCAGCCATTTTAGTCAATGCCCAGAGATACTTCCTCCTGAAATTTTCAGCTACCCCTATCAAAGGGAAAAAAGTAGAGAAAGGAATCAGGCAGTCAAGCCTACCTACATGTCACATGAAGAGCTACACATTTCCAGGAAGGTTGACATAGTATCGAACTTTAACACAGTTTAGCTTATGAATGAAGCCAACAAGCATAGAAGCAAAAAAGTATTTGTATGTTTTGGGAGAAATTCCTTGTCCAAAGATTTTCAGGGAGAAGACTGGATTCACTTTTAAAGGAAAAATCACAGAGCACCGGAGGCCTCCGCAGGCTGAAGAAGAGAAGCAACTTACCCAGCTGGCCCAGAGAAATTCATTACCATAACAACGAGTGAGTGAAGTAAGAATGTGGCTTCATAGCTAAGTAGCAAGATGCTCAAAGTCACTCTTTTAATGTTTCCCATAGTTGTTTGTTTCTATACTTTAAAGGCATTCAGCACTCAGCATAACTGCTAAATAATAGGCTAGGGCATATTAACCAAGGTTTTACGATTCCATAACTTGGAAGGGGGCAAAATGGGTAAGAAAGGAATTTACCTCTAATTAATTTAGCCCAAACAATAACATAAAAATGGTGTTAAGATTGTGAAGGCCCATCCTTCTCAATATCATAACCTTCTGTTTGAGACAAAGTTAGAAAAGGATGTTGGCAGTTCTTTGGCTATATATAATTGGTGGTAGTGTAAGTAGTAGTATTATGGTTCAATTTTGTTTAAAAAAATAAGGCTAGATTTACCTCAATAGAGCCTTAGCCTCCAAGCAGGCAGAATATTTCTTCTTGATAAATTTACTACAAGAATTAGGAAACAGTTTATTTGGAAGATTGTAGATATTGGCTAGGTAACATCATTATGGTACGGAGGCAAGTAAAGGTGAAGGGGAACTGTTCCCTTTAAGATTATCACTCTTAGAGATTGTGTGGCCTTTTCTGATCTTAGAGATCAGGATCTCCCAGGCTCCAAGGAATGGAGACAGAGCCTCATCCTCCCTGGACAAGAGAAGCAATATTATTCAGAAGCAAATCAACTCCCATAGAAATTCTAAATTCTGATTCACTTGAGGAATCTTGGTCTAATCAGCTCGGGCTGTCCCAGCCCCCACCAAGATACCCAATATAACTGTTTCCCTCAACTAAGGTCTTTGCAGATGGCCCTAGATAGCTTGCTCAGCTGCCAGGACCCTTCTGCCCGCTGAGAAAGCATTCTCAGTGCCAAAACTCCATTTCCTAATAGGTCTTTGACACTATAGAAGTCAGTCTCTTAGCAAACTGATTTCTATATAACAATAAGCTTTCATTATGCAACTAATAATTTGGGAATGAGTGAATTCTTTCACTCCTAAATCTGCAACTGATCTAAAGGGAATTATAACAACTCTCTTATTGCCACTAACCTCTTGACCACCAGGAATTGAGCATTCAAACTGAATCATAAGGAAGGAAGAAAGGAAAGAAAAGGAGGGAGGGAGGGAGGGAAGAAAAGAAGGAAGGAAAGAAGGGAGAGAGGAAAGGAGGGAGGGAAGGAGGAAGGGAGGGAGGGAAAGAGGAAAGGAGGGAAGGAAAAGGCACAAATTAATAGGCATTGACTCTACAACACCTTTTCTTCCCCAAACCTCTTTCAAAGGGTTATACTTACTAATTTGCATTTTTCATTGATTGAAAGAGACATGATTTGGCTGGGATGTGGATTGTTTAAAGGGAGAATAAATAGACATTCAGCTTTGAAAGAAATGCTTGGGGTTGGGGTGGCAGCTGGGGGCACAATAGATAGAGCATGGTCACAGGAATCAAGAAGAGCTGAGTTCAAATCTGATTTCAGACATTTGACACTAGCTGTGTGACTCTGGGCAAGTCACTTAACCCAACTGCCTCAACCCCCCCAAAAAAGATATTCTGGAGAAATGATGTGAAAAGCTTTAAACTTGTGTTTTATCCTAATATTAATGAGTAGCCAGTGAAATTTCTTGAGTTGAGGAGTAGCATGGTCAGACCTATGCTGAAGGAATATCCATTTATAAGTTCAGTGGAGGGTGAGTTTGAGAAAAAATAGGCTGAATGAAATGAAAATCAGGAGGTTAATGCAACAATCTATGCAAGAGGTGATGAGAGTTTTGATTTGGTATTACTGATAATTAAATGTAGCAAAATAATCTCCTGGTAAGAAAGGGGATGAGTTTCTGAATAATTTTTCTTTTACTCACTGGGCAAAGACACCCCCCCCAAAAATTCTAGTATCTGCATGTCAGAAGCCAATATTGGTACTTTTTTGGGGGATATGGGGGAGTGGGTCAATATTCTGATCTAGTCATTCATGTGACTTGGACTTTAGGACTGGAAAGGCATGAATTTTTGCCCACTTTGCTCATTCCATTCTTGTGAGCAAGCATCTTGTAATGACCTAAAAAATAGCATCCATAGTCCCTTGAAAAGCGGAGGGATTTGGCTAGTACAGAAGTCTATTCTCCTACTATTGGCTTTGAAGCAGAAGTGATAAAGCAGGGCAAGTAGGACCAAGGTATTAGCAGAGCATTTTATTGTAAAGTGCTTCTCATTATCAGCTAGCTCATTCAGTCCTCCAAGAAGTGAGTAGCAATATGGGCCCTGACTGGAAGTTTTGAGTTAACCCAGAGCTCAGACAACTAAGACTCATTAAACAAAAGTTTCACTGTGACTCGTTCTTTCTTTCACACTTTTGGAGAACAGATTTTTGTATTTTTCTACTGTCCACTGAGTAAGTGGTCACAAGAATGGAGCAGAGAGAGCAAAGGGGCAGAGTCTCAAGGAATCCCATAGGAACTACAGTATTACCCCCATATTTATAAGCAATAGACTTTAAGCTGGAAGTTCATTTAGACTCTAGCAGTCTTCCATTTGGATGACTTTAATGGTGTTTTCTGGACACTGGACAATAAGTATAATAGATACTTGTAGATAAAGTAGATAATAAAGTATAAGTAGATAAAGTAGATAATAAGTATATATTATATATAAAGTAGAGAGGAGATAAAGTAGAAAATAAAACTAATTTCATCAACCTAATCCAACACCTTTAAAAAAACCCAGTGTCTGTTGAAAGGTTTCAATTAGAATGATTCTTTCTAGTATGGTTGTGCCAGAGAACAAAGACATAATTTTTAACCTGGCAAATCCAAGGCTGTGTGTTTTATGTCTTATTCCACTTCAGGCAAATGGCTTCCCTTCAATTTCTCACAAACAATTCAGAGTTCAGAAGACCATACCTAACAACGCTCACCTACTCCAACTCACAGACCTATTTACTACCAAAAGAAGACCCTACTTTTACAAATGAGGAAACTAAGATCAGAGAAAGAGAAATGGTTTGTCTTTAAAATATAAAGAAAATATTAATACAAGTTAGAATAAGTATTAAGTAGAAGCACCAGGATTTGAACCCTCATCTAAAGAGTTGTTTATTTTCCTATGCCATGTTGTCTCTCATTTACTTGCCAGCTCTTCACCTATGAGAAGGAGAAGAGAAAATCAGAAAACCTTATGGGACATGTGGGCACAGGATATATTTTTGCTGTTTTATGTTCAATTTTTCCAATGTATATAAAGGAATTTTTCTCTTAGTCTTCCTTTTAAAAAAATTCAGCTTGGCCACTGGCCCCAACAACATAAGATCTGTCTTGGGACCTCTCCTCCAAAGTAATGTAGCAGTACTTAAAGGTCAATAAAAATGATTCCCATTTTATTCTGTTCAAGTTATAGCAAATGATGTCTCAGCACAGATAACACTGAAACCTCATTTTTGCCAACAGTTTTTGACATTTTTCTTCTAAACTTTTGGTAGAGCTTGTTGTGAGTAGCAACACATACTGTTCTACTTCTATCTTCCTGCCTATCCTCTGGTGGAGGTGCTAATGAGCAATGAAATTGGTCAAAAGGCAGTCAGTGGCACAAAGACAAGCAGAGGGTCTGGAAAATACCCAAAACTATTCAGTGACACCTCTTAAATCAGGGAATCAACTATGACTGGAAACACTGAAATTCATTCTAGCTAAAATGAACTGGACCCCAAACATCTCCCCATAATATCCTTCCAAATAAAATCTATTTGGAAAGTAACAATCAAAAGGTAGGTAGATATCGAAGGGACTCTTACCCCCATAGCAACTATTTTGAGAAACCTACAACTGAGCTGGCAACCCAATAGAACTCAAATCAGGGCTGCGGTTAAGTTTGTTTCCAGGTGACAACATGCCAGGTGACGCGGTTATTCTTGGATTAAGTGGTTCACTCTCCTTTTCACATTTAAAAGAAATCTCTGTCCTTTACACCATTAAGCTTCCAGCAAACCATAAAAGTTCATGGAATACCCTACAATTCCACCAAAAAAAGAAATCCCTCATATTTATTTATAATGATTTTAAATACTTAGAATGCTAAGCTCAACTGGAGTAAGGGTCATCCTAACTAAAAGTGATACCATTTTTATTCTAGAAACATTGAAGTCTTTTTAGGAGGGTTTGCTGTTTCTTTGCTATGAGTTAATTATCATTATATGTTAACTGGATTTTAATAAGAGAAGACTAGATGGAAAAAAGGAAGTGAGGAAAGGGAACTTCACTTATGTATGCTGAGGAAAGGTTGGTTGTTGAAAATCCTTAAGTTTCTAAACAAGGAACCCTTATGCATGATGCGCACACACACATACACACACAAATAAATATAAATATTTGAAACCACCCAATGATACTTAGATGCTGGAGGCAACTAGGTGGTTCAATAGCAACATTGCTGGGCCTAAAGTTAAGAGGATCAGAGTGCAAATTCAAATTTAACTTTTTGTGATTCAGACACTATCATCCATGGGGGAGGAGGGTGGTCACAAAAAGTTAGACAACTGAACAACAATATTTTAGTTACCTCTATTGTTTAAGACATATTCTTCTGAATACTGGTTCAGATAAATTACTAAATAAATGTTGATTAAAACTGATTTTAACACAGACAATAGTTAGTATAATTTAGAGCCTGAAGTGTGTTGCAGATGGCTTTTTTAAAGGAGAATGGCTCCAAAAGAGAGGAAACATAAATTATAACAGCTAGTGGAGATGATGGGATTTAGGGAAGAATTTTTAAAAATTATTATTATTTTAAAGAAAGGGCAGACTTGGGCCCTGTTTGTAGACAAAAGGGAAAGAAACAGGAAACAGGAGAGACTGAAGATCATATAGAAAATGGGTATGACAGAAAAATCTGCCAGAGAAGATGGAAGTAGATGGGATCAGGGGTACATTTAAAAAGATTGGTCTGGGCAACCAACAGAAACCATGTCAACATCGGAGTTGGGAAGGAAGAAGTAGTAAGAGAATAATGTCAGAAGGATGTGAGCTTAAGAGAAGGGGGAAAAAATGAGAGAGCTCATCAAATAGTTTCTTTTTCTTTTAGTGGGCAATATGAGACATTAGCCAAGAAGATGGGATAAAATGGAAGACTTGAGGAGAATAGAGAAAAAAAGAGGAGAAAAGTTTCTGTGATATAAGTGAAATAGATATCATTTAAGGTAGAGGAGGAATCTGGTTGCTTTGCATCAGTAAGGGCTCAGTGGAGATTAGCTCACATAAATTTGTAAGGAACTCAATCAGTTCAGTTTCATGATTTAGTTCTGTTGTCCTATATGAAAAAGAAAATAAGGGTATAAGTGGGCAAAATCAAAAGTTGGGGGTTATTTGGCAATAGAACCAAAGAATATGAGATTTGCAAGTAGAAGATAGTATAAAGTTGAACTGGTTCACTAGGGTCCTAGGGTGATAACAGAAAAGAATATAGCCCAAAGCAAAGGTGACAGCCTGACAGGCTGTTAAATACTTCTCCTGGTTAATCCTTTCTTATTTATACAGTACAATATAGCTTATTTTGTATATATTTATGTCTTGTCTCTCCCATTAGAGAGTAAGCTCCCTGAGAACAAGAACTGTCTTTTGTCTTGTTTTGTATCCCCAGAGTTGAAGCACAGTGTCTGGCATATAACAAGCCCAAAATAAATGCTTACTTATTGAGAGAAAAATCGAATAGCATCCAGAATCACAAACCAAGTAGGAATCTTACTCATTTCCAGATGATCATCCTACATTTTATATTTATTTCTCCCTATCCTTCTCAACCTAATTCAGCTTGATTCTAGGAACTCCAATTTCTCCAGCACCTTTAGCTTTATTATTATGTCCTAGTTTTTGCCTGTTATCTGTTTCCAGGAATTTAACAAGGGCTTACCCAGGTCAAACCAGCTACTTGAAGAACAAAGGAAATTTTGTTAGAAAGACTAATACCATTGTTTTAACTTTTAAGTGATTTACATGAAAGATCATTGATAAGAATAGCAATTAACAAGCCATAGTCCTGGTTATAAATTCTCAATCTGAAAATTTGAAATAGTTTTTTTTTTTTTTTTTAAGTCTTGAAGGGGTAAATAGGAAGAGGAAGATTTCCATTGTATTAGCCTGTTTGAAAAAAAAGCTGCTCATCAATTAATGTTCTTTCCTGTAAATTTTCATTCTACCTACCACATGAGGCCCTTCTAATTTTTGTCTCCTGTTTTTTTTTTTTTGGGGGGGGGAGAGGTTTTCTCAGACTGGCCTGAATTTGCTTTGGCAGGCTATTATAGTCATCTTGGCTCAAAATTTCCAGAGAGAAACATAAGGAATCTGTTCAATGGACTATGATAGTATCGATGGGGGTGAACTCTGAAACTGTGTCCCCTTTAATGTGTAAAAGAAGGGAGATTTGGAGTCTCAAGCTCTACCCTGGGAAAAGCATACCTTTCCCAGACAAATCCTTCCCAAGTTAAGTGGTTTCATTCAATTGGAGATCTTGGTCAAATCACCCTCCATTGAAACTGAGATCTTTTGGGGGTGGCTTGGATCCCTTTCAGGGAATTCCCAGACTGGGAAAAAGCCTTCAAACTCCAAGTTAAGTGAAGTTATTCAATTTGAGATCTCTGTCTGATGGTCCTCTATTGATTAGCTCAGACAGCTCCCAGTCCCAGGCCAACATTTACCCATATAACTAGGGGTCTGTTAATACACCTTTATCAAATTCCTAATGAGGAGTTTTGACCACTAAGACAGCTTCTTCTTAGTTAACAATAAACTTCCCTTTTCTGCCATTCAGATTTCAGGTTTGCTAATTCTCTGGCATTGGACCTATGCCGACCAGAGGGGATTCCCCACCCCAAATCTCACATGTCTTCACTACCCCTAGCCTCATCATTTGCACCTCATCAGTATGATAGAGTGGGAAGCAGTGATCTTTGGTTCTGAGTACCATTTGAGAAACATAATATAGAATAGGTGTAGATAGGAGATAGCTATATTAGAGGTGGAGAACATTTCTACTAGAACAGTTGCTAAGCCTTCTACTTTCTGGGCAATCAGATGTCAGACAAACATTGAACTTCACTGATCCTCTCTTTTTCTCTTTTGTAAAGTAGGGATATTTGTACAACCTAGATGTCAAGATTAAAATGAAGATCAAATGAGAATGGATGCCAAGAATTTGACAACCATAAAGTACTCTTTAAATGTCAGTCATTACATTATTATTATAATTGATTCCAACAGATTCCAGTTCTTTTTCAAATCACATGCAGTTTATTTAACTGTGTATACTATGTATATCTCTACAAAATTTCTCAGTCATTATCTATTCTTTTTTTTTTTTTTTTAGCTTTTCTACCCTAAGGCATCTAAGGATCCCAATCCCTCCCACCTTCTTTGGGACAGCTCCAGTGTTCTGCAACTCTGTTAGACAGCTTCAGTCTTTTACCTTTCTAATACTTCCGCTTATCTCTCTGTCAACAATAATTCTTGGATCTTTGCAATATTAAAAGAAGTTATTCCTTGACCCGTTTGGAGTGATATTTGACCATTTCGTTCTTTCTCCTTTTTACTTCTAAATATCTTGGGGAGAAAATATCTATAATTGATACTTCCACTTAGAAAAGCAGATAATGTATCCTCTTTAATTGTATTTCTATGGATAAAACCATAATGATATCTGATGTTTACCCAATTAACAATGTCAAGGATTTTTTAAGAACTTTCTTTTCCCATTCATCAGCTGGTATGGCTCCTAAGAAGGTGTGGGCTGAAGGCCTATGCAAGGCAGTTATAAAGTCACATCTCATAGGTGGTGAATCCCTGTGACTAAGAAGGACTAGAATCAGAGCAAGTCACCTGAGGGCAAAAGTAGCTGCTACTTTTAGAATGTTAGGTTCTGAAGCATCACTACCTGGGTTTGAAAGGAGACAGCAGTCATGATAATGGTAGTTTGATTTGCCTGGCACATGCTACTTCCTGTCTCTCCTTTGTGTTTTTGCTAGGTTGGGATGACCTATCCTGTGGGTGCTAATCAATCTAGTTGGTAGGGATAGTTTGTCTTTTCTTCACAGAGAAGAAACATTTATTAAGTACTGATACCATGCTAAGTGTTTTATCAATATCTCATTTAATCCTCACAACAACCCTGGGAAGTAGATACTACTATTGTTCTCATTTTTATATTTGAGGAAATTGAGGCAACAGAGTTAAATGACTTGCCCAGGATCATGGATTGTGTACATGGGGTTTCAGGAGGGAGAGAATACCCCTTGCTACCCTATTTATGGAAAACAATTTATGTTTCTGGCATGAAGTGGCTTTTGAATTAAAGGGAAAATATCCTTAGCTTTTGAAATAATATCCTCTTAAAAACAAACACCTTCAAGCTGTGGCCATTCTTGGCAAAGGTATATTTAATTATTAGTACCTGCACCATTCCAGTTTGGGGGTCTCCATTTCTATTATAACCTAGTTTCTCTCTGCCCCCAATGATTCTCTTGAGGCTAAAACAAAAGATTTCTATTCAAAAGGAAAATTAGTGTCATAGGCTTTTATTTTAATATTATGTGAATCTGAAAGTTTAAAAATTGAAATCATATTATTCTACTCATAACCCATAAGGAATTCACAAGAATTTGAGTTTAAAACCAATCTTTCCATCAAATCATTAACCTAATTTCAAATGTCTAATCACTGTGGTTCATCTTTAACAAAGGCTGGCAAGGTCTTTATCTTTAAATATAATCTGAGGTTTTGTCAAGAAAGGGTAACTGACTCCATCACCTTTACTACATTAATCACTAGATTTAGCCCAGTTTATTAGATCTGGGACAGTAAGGCATGGGAACTACTTTAGCCATGTGAAGTCCCTTCTTTGCTACTTCTGACACAGCCATCCTATATAAAGGGATCAAAAGAGCATCCAGAGTAATCACTTAGGGGCATTTACAAGACTTCCTATTTATCAGAAGTCTAGACATAGTTCAAGCTCTTCATTTTCCAGATGAGGAAACTGAAGCACAAAGAGTGAAAGTGAAGTAGAAGTGATTATTAAGATCAACATAATATCAATATATTTTCTCATATCATCTAAAGAGCTCTCACACCAATTTTACTTTTTTTAATAGCACAAAAACATCAACATGTCTATAATCAATTGACCAATATAGTGTTCTTATTTTCAGATTTGCCATTTCTGGAAATGGCATTTAACCTTATTCATAAAGTCTTGGACTAATAGGGTATAAACTACTAGTGAGAAGGATTTTGTTATTGTTGTACATAATCAATCTACTTTTAGAAACTATTACAAACTTATCTAAAAAGCTTTTGTCATTGAGATTCTAATTTTTATGTTTTGATACTTTTGTCTAAAATAACCACTACAAAATATATGGAAATTCTATCACAATTTCCCTCCATTGTGAAATAAATTTGAATTAATGGTCCACATTTTGGACACATGATTTATTTTAACAATAATTCATAATCAAATATTTATATAAATCTAGTCAGTAATATATTTTAGAAATTAATTAATTTTGAATCTAAAAATAGTTACTATTATAATCATCTGGTTGCCTCTTCTAGAAATTTGAATATTATTTCTTTCACAAATCAAATGGAAAGGGGTCAGATTATGAAGTGTTTTAAAAATCAAAGAGTTTTATATTGATCCTGAAGTCAATATAGAGCTACTATGTGGTCAGATATGCATTGTAAGAAAATTACTTGAAAGTTGAATGGCTTAGAGCTAAAATTACAAATTTGGGAGTTATTACTTTGAAAGTGACAGCTGAGATCATGAGAACAAATGAGCTCTCTAAGGAGGAGATTATAGATGGAATGGATATTGGCCAACAATAAAAAAAATAATAATACAAAAACTTGGGATATGAGCTCCATGGGAATTTCCACCTTTGTAAAATCAAGGGGTTAGACTAAATGACCTAAATTTCCTTGAGCTCTAAAACTCTGAGAATCCTTAAGGTCATCATGAGCTGAAGTGGTCATGGAAAGGGAGGCTTTATGATGTATAAAGCACAGAAACTAAGATTTTATAGGATGACAATGATTCAGATAAGAAGAACACCAAGCAGAAGTCCTTCCAGACTAAGGAAAAAAGAATAAGTCAAATAAATGAATGTTGAAAACCACAAACTTCTCTTTATAAAGCAAATACTACTTCTTGTTCCTATATCAAAAAACATAACATACCATATTTATGGCAAAACACTGTGATATATATTAAATTAAGAACTAAAAGGGGCATTCCTCTACAAATAAGTTTAACTTTTCTTTTTTGGCTTTAGTTATTAAAAAAATTAAACCATGTATCATTAAAAAAAAAAAAAGATGTGCAGAATAAAATATGGGCATTGGTTTCAGTAAAACACTCTGAGCTTAGAAAACATCAGTGGTCAGCTTTGGTCCATCTGAAATGATTTTGGTCTCTGGCACATGTAGGTTCAAAAAAAAATTTTTTTTCAAGCAAGCTAATGCCAACATGAGAGCCACCCATTTTTCAAGGTCATAATTGGTACATATAAAAAATTTAGAACCACAGAATGTTCCAAAACAGCAGAAAGCTATCATAACTCTACACTCCTGGGATGTAAGAACTACAGCATTCTTTAGCTCCTATTTACAACATGAATACTAAATAGAAATGTTCAAAAATTATTACAGAAAATGAAGTAAAGTCGACATTATTCCTCTGTAGACCAACACCCTGAAGTGAGTCACCACTCAAATTTCAGCTTGCAAATGCATTTTTGAAAGAGAACTTCTTGTTTGCCATCTGTGACCAAAAACAAAACAAAACAAAAAACCCCCACATAAGCTTTAATTAGATATTTGCATTACACCTGGATCATGGAAAAGGAAAATTAAGGTTCCCTTTTTAGTGAACTTGGCTACTGCAAAGAACAATTTCACCAAATCAAAATTTATGTCACTTAAGAATATTAATATTAGAAGAAATGATCCTAAAGGTAGAAAAAGATTAAGTTGAAACTAGGCACAAAGGAAAACAAATCTGACCTAATAGAAGACTAATACTCCCCCCCCTTAAAAAAAATCCAGTATAAAATCAAGTAATTACTTTAATTTACATAGCACTTCAAAGTTTGCCAAGCATTTTATGGATATTATTTCATCTGATACACAGCTCTCTTAGTAAAACTATAGATCACAAGCATCAAAACTACCTGCAAATGCTGAAAGAAATTAAAATATAATCAGAAAATACTGAACAAAATAAATTAAAATACAATAAAACATAGATTATGCTATTTTAAAAACAAAGTCAATATGTGCCACAGGGATCCTTATGTACTATTTAGTGCCTCCCTTTTCCATCTGATTTCAACACCCTGCTGTAGAAGTCATTATTCTATTTTATTGGTGAAGAAACTGAAGCTATGGAGGTTTTTGAGCTAGAAATTATCAGAAGAAGGAATCTGAACCTAGGTTTTCCAAAGTCTATCCACTCTACACATTAGATCAATATGCTTCACTAATGTAGACTAAATGTGTAGACTAATTCAGAATAAGAAATATTTTAAAATAAATTCCGTTTTATTATTTTTGTGAATGAAATGAGAGGCAGCTTGGGATACTAACAGCTGGTCTCTGGGTCAGGAATCTAAGTTCAAATTATACCTTTCTTAGCTAGGATACCTGCAGCTTTTTAAATCAACGAGAAGGATTGGGAGAACAGAAGGAAGAAAAAACAAATAACAAATAAAACTAGACTTAACAAAACATTGCATAGAAGTCCTTAGGGTATTTGCATTACTAGATAAGAAAAATTTGCACTCAGCTTATCTACAATAATGAAAAGATTACTTCCTAAATAACAAAGATTTCTCTCAGGTGTTTTTTTTCCCCTCCTTTCCTTACCTAATTCATATGGGATTTTCATCAAGTTAAATCTAAATTAGACAATTCATTATTGTGTCAAAACACATTTTAAAAAAAGAACACTACACATTTGCATTAAAGTTATTTTCAAATTCAGAAACTTCAATACACAAAATCTAAATTTGCAAAGCAAATACAAGGTATTTATTTATATAACAATAACAAAAAGTCTAGTCTTTAAAATAAGGCACTAACAGCTTCCTTAAGAAAATAATTGAATTCTAGAGTATTTGGATTAAAGATTAATGAAAAGCTCACTACATATTGCTTCTCTCAATTTATCTTCCAATCAGTGGCAGGCTCTCAGTATTATGATAATATATAGCATGATCATTAAATAAAAATCAAAGACTCATAGGACTAGAAGAAAACTCTAGAGGTCCTTATCCATGCTGCATTCATGCAAGACAACAGTCAACCAAGACTTAATGTTACTCCAAGCAAATCAAATAAAAAGAATAAGCTTACCTCTGCAAGGTAAGAGGACAATCTTAAACTTACATCACAATCTGATGATATAAGCAAAAAACATCGAATAATTTCTAAGAACAAAAGAAAATTTTAATTCGTGTAAATAGGAAATCCAAAGTTAAGTGAGAACACACACACACACACACACACACACACACACACACACACACACAAACTCTTTCAAAGATTAATAAGTGAAATTGAACTAAACAGCATAGTGGTTCAATTTAAAAAAAAAAACGCTATGGGAAATTTTCAGCTACTGGTCTCCTCATTTTTTTTCTCTAACATCTTAAGTCTACAAATTTAGTGACCCTCAAGTAACAGTAAATTACATAATATGTGACTAAAACATTTCCGTTTCAATTTCACCTTTTCCCTGCCAGAAATCACAACATTCATTGTTTCCCTCCAGATCCACCAGCAGCAGTTTAAAGATGGACATTTAATTTCAAAACTCAAAGACCTGTATTAATGTAAAATGAAATTAAGTAAGGATGACCACTTCAATAAGTATGCTGGGAGCAAAAAAAAAAAAAAAAAAAAAAAAAAAAAAGTCTAATCAACATCTTTTACTTATGAAGGAGAAAACACTTTTCAGTTCATTCCATCTATCCCAGACTTATTGTAATGGTAATTCTTGGTATTAACTAATTCAAGAAGCAAAAAACTAGAGTCTGAAATCTCAGGACAAGCAGTGTCTATGTTAAGAATACCTTATTTATTCTTTTAAAAGGCAGATATCACTTAGATGTAAAACTGATTCTGGTTTGAAGAAGACTTGATAAAAAGATAGGGGTAGCCAAATAAGATCCATAATCAATTAATAATAATTATTATAGCTAACAATTATATAGCACCATGTGCTAACAATTATTACTATTATAAGTATTATAAATATTACATAGTATTGTGAATTTCTGACATTCATTTAAATGGTCCACTGGCATGTGGAAAAATCTAGATGCTAAAAAAATCAAGTCTCCCTAAGACTAATTTTTATAAGAGAGGCAATTGACATACATGTAAATATAAGAAAAGACCTTGAAAACAAGAAAACCTGAATTTAAGTCAAGCTTCTGACAAACTTTATAGGCAAGTCACTTAACTTTCATTTTCCCAGGCAATTTTAGATATTAAGTTTTTTTTCAGTTATTTACTGATTTGCATTGCTTTGAGGGGCTTCCACACCAAAAGAAACCAAAACAAATCCCTACCCAATGTTCCTGAAATATATTTAGTTTTATGTCATATTCATCTGCTATTTATTTTGTTGTTGTTGTTGTTGTTTTGGGATTCTTGATTTTGTTTAAAAAAAAATCTTTAGACATTCAATATTTGTGATGGGTAGAAAATACACTATTGTGGGTATTCAACAACAACAACAAAATTCTTTCCAGTAATTTGTTGCTGTTTTGTTGTTGTTGTTGTTATTTGACTCCTGATTTTATCCATGTAGAAAATTCCTATAGAGAAATTCTTTTCTATCAGAGTAGGTCAGCAATTCTGTCATTTATACACTAAAATGACTTGCTCCATAACAAAGAAAATATATGCCAGAAGCAGCATTCCACGCCAGATCTTACAGACTCTAACGTCAGTTCTTGCACTCTTGAGCCATGCAGCATCTCTTTTGGTAGTTTTTCACTCATCTCCAATTCTTTGTGACTCCATTCAGTTTTTCTTGTCAAAGATTCTGGAGTACATTTGCCATTTCTTTTTCCAACTCATTTTTTACAGATGAGGAACTGAGGCAAATAGGATTAAATGACTTGCCCAGCATCACACAGCTAGTTAGTGTCTGAGGCCAAAAGAGTTTTTACCTACCTGCTCAAACTTTGCATTTCCCCACTGGCTGAGATGCTCTTTCTGACATACTCTCTTATCCCTCTATTTTTTTTTCTCAGTCTCTGCTTCCCTCCCTTCCTCTCTCTTGTTATCTCTATGGAAGAGACTTTTTTAAGAAAGCTAGGTTTGGAATGATCTTATTGCCATTTCCTTTGGGCAGGTTTTATGTTCCTAATATACTACAGCTTAAAAATTTTTTTATTTCATTTTTATAAAACAAATTTTATTGATATATTTTTTCAAAACAAATTCATTTATTTTAACATGAATTTGTAATCTTTCCCTCTAACCACTCTCCCTACTAAACAAACAATAATTATAAATTGTAAACATGTATATAGTCCAGCAAAACAAACTTTGGTGAAGTCTCAAAATGTCCATCTTTCTGCATTTTAAAATTCATTGCCTCCTTGGCAGGAGGTGACATCTCAAGTTACATTTTGATAAGTTACATTTTTCAATAAAGCACTTTGCCATGTACTCCTATAATACAGAAAAACACATTACAGTCCTTGGTTATTTGACTGGGAAACACACTTGCAGGATTAGGACTCTGCTGATTAGACACACTACAGACTTTCACACATCATATATATAGTCAGCAGCTCTAAATGTTTTATTGCCTATTCAGGTGTTCTAAGCACTTTTGAGATATACTTGTCAACTGCAAAATGCAGTACTTCCTTCTGCCTTTATCACACTGGTTGCCAGACAACAGAGAAGAGCTGAAGTGGGTAATGTTACAGTAAACACTTCCCTAAAACATTTATATGCCATTGATAAACAATAACAAATTTGAAAAAGAGATAATGCCACACTATTGCAACCTTCAATCTCTACCCCCCTGAGACTTAAGAACTTAAAATCTTCATATACCTAGCAGGGAAAAACAGGGAAACATGATCCATAGGAAGACTGATGATTTATAGCTTAAATATGTCTTCCTCTAGAATGTTTAATAGTGAGCTTTAGTCATTCAATACATTTTGAAAATACTATTCAACAATAAATTACAGTAGTTGCAACTTCCATTGCAGCACTCATAAATATCATTGGGCTTTCAAGAAACCAATTACAGAATATTAAATCATTTTACATTGCTTTCAAAAATCTTTAATTTGAATTGCAACATGAATAACCTGTATAGTCAGAGAGGAACTAGAGTTTAAGCAATGTATCATGTTGTCTTATGTTTGGGGCATGAGAAACTCCTGGCCAAAATGACATACAACCATATGTCCAGCAAGTCATGGCATCATCACTTATTACTTGGTTGGTTCTAAATTATTTAGATTATTCAAAAGAATATGAAACAATGGAGCAAATTATTTACTGAGCACCTGACCATACTATGCTAGGAAGGATACCCGAAAAACATCAGAAGCCATTCTTCTTCTACAGAACTGTTATATTAAAGATGAGATTGAGGCTCAAAGAGATTAAATTACTTGCTCACACAGATAATATGTAATAGGGATAAGATTCAAACCTAAATTCTGGAAAGTGGAAAGTCTTTACATTGGACCTTAAATAAAATCTAATTGACAAAACCATGGGAAGCAACAGCAAAACATAATAAACAAATCAAGTGCTAAGTGCCATGACATAGAATACAGTAGGAGTTAAATCAGTAGGAGTTAAAGGAAGGTAGAAATTCCTTTGCCATAGGATTTAGGAAGCTTTTGTGAAAAAAAGACCAGTCACAGCTAAAAGTCTGGCTTTTGGGGGAAGGGAGTAAAGGGCAATAAAAACGGGAAGAAATGTTTTAAATAAAAACATGGGAGCAGTAATAAACATGGCATATTAAGGAATCAGAAGGGATTTCTAAGTATATTAGCACAAATTCAATGGTGGTTCACTATTAGGGAATAATGATAGATAAGACAGACACTGGCTGTCTGACTCTGGGCAAGGCATTTAACCTGTTTGCCTCAGTTTCCTCACCTGTAAAATGAGCTAGAGAAGGAAATGGCAAAACACTTTTGTATCTTTGCCAAGAAAACCTCAACTGGGGTCATGAAGAATAAGATATTTCTAAAACGACAGACCAACAACAGCAAAAGTCTCATTATTGAGGCCTTTAACTGCTAAATAGATTATTTTAGAGCAGGAGTTATTAATATTTTTGTGTTTTAAGCTCTTCTGGCAGTCTAGTAGAAATGATGGACTCTTTCTTGGAAGAATGTTAAAATGCATACAGTAAAATAAATAAGATTACAAAGGAAAACAATAATATTGAAATAGTTATAATGATTTTTTAAAAGTACATGGACCTCAGGTCAAAACCCTATTTTATAGTTATGCAACAAGCAGAAAGGAAACAGTAAGGATTTCTGACTGGTATTAGATGTAACTAAAGAATAATTTTTAGGAAAATAAGAATGCTACAGAATCACCAAATCACAGATATATAACTGTAAGGTAATCATCTACTTAAAAATGAATTTGAGGGAAGGATTCTTTAAAATGGGTAACAAATAGAACTAGTATATCTAGGGGGCTGAAAGGAAAATAGGGATATAAATGGAGAGAAATGTGACATTTTGAAGTTAAAATGTGATTAATCAAATAATTAAGTGGAGAAGGAAGATGATTCCCAAACCACTATTATTTGCATATAAGGGAAGGCTTTTGTTTTTGAAATAAGTAATGATATAACCACAGGATCTGTCTTAGATGTCACATGTGGAGGTATGGTGAAGACAGTTTTTTGCTAACGAGTAAGAGAAACTTTATGTGTATATGGTGGCAGTAAGGTAGAAGATACATCAGTGTTCACAGAAGAACTAAGATGGGGCTGTTAAAAATAGGCTGTACTTCATATTGATTAAAGGGAGGAACATAACAGATATATTGAAAGGGAGGAAAAAACCTTAACAATCATGGTTTTTGGATGGCAATGGATTCAATTCACCAATAAAAAAGGAGTCAAATTGCAAAATGAAATAGAAAACTAAAATATTTTCTGCTTAAGGCAACATATATAAAGCATATGGACTCAAACAAAGTCAAGAACAACATAATAAAATGTTATATGTTTATCTGAATCTAAAAAAGTAGAACTGCAATTGTGATTTTTAAAAAAATAATCTAAAGGAAAGCATAGAAAGATACTGTTGTAAATTATCAATAGTTGTTTTTAAATGTACTAAAAATCACTAATAATAAAAGAAATACAAATTAAATTATTAATGATCCAACAAAAATCATGATAATTCCTTTGGAAAATTAGCAGGATATTGAATCCACAAAAACATTCAGGATATCTATATTTTAGTAACAACAATAACAAAAGGGAGAAAAAACAAATATATATCATAAAGATATATCATTTAAAATATAACAAATATATGAGAGCCAACCTACCAAAATTTACACACATCTCCACTGTCACCGCCACCTCCCCCCCACCAGCTACAAAACAAGTGTTTCTCATAAAGTAAATACAAAATAAATATTTGTTGGTTAATATAAATAAAGGAAGATCATGTTAAAAATGATACTACTTTCTAAGTTACTGGTTCATTCTACACTGAATTATCAGGGTCATGATTTTGTAGAATGAAGCAATAAAACAATGAAATTCATGGGTCAAGCATCTCTATGGAATGAACATGAGTATAAATGAAGGGGGTTTGACATTACTAAATTTTAAATTTTATCTTAAAAAACTATCAGATACCAATATTAGGTCAAAGAAATAGATGGAAATGTATACAGCCGTTATCTTTAAAAAAAAAAAAAAACTAACATCAAACAGTACCAAGTAATAACTCTTTATTCAATCATAACTGCTAGGAATATTGGATAGCTATATGATAAGATATAGGCTTACATCAGTGGCTTACATTCTATTCCACACACACACACACACACACACACACACACACACACACACACTTGGGCGCGCGAATATACACAGCAGAGAAAGGAATTTTCTCTTTCATATTTTTTATTTAATTTTTTTGTTCTAAACTTAAACAGAGGCATTTCCACATACACAAAAAAATAAAAAAGAATATTGTACATAAAAATGTGAATCACCATTTCATACTACTTAATAAAGGTTCTTTCTCATATAGCTATGAATAGGGGATGAATTCCTAACAAGTCGTACCATGGAGATCATAAAAAACAAAGTAGTCTATTTCTATTATTTAAAAAAAGCACAAAAAGCTATTACACAAATAAGAATACAATTAAAATGAGAAAAGATACAGAGTAGGAGAAAAATTGACCATTTCTAATAAAATTCTGATATCCAAAACTATATAGAGAATTGAGACCAATCTATATTCTCAACCTTTTCCTTAATAGACAGGAAAAGTTTATGAATAAAAATTTCAAAAAAAAAAACAGAACTATTGACAACCATCCTAAAAGTGATCAAAATTATTTATAATCAAAGAAATGCATAATAAAACAATTCCAAGGCATGGTTTCCCAACTAAATGGGGAAAAATAATAAAACAAAAATTTATTATTGGTATTATTGGCACGCACTGATTCACTGGTTTTGGAGCTGTGAATCCTTCTATTTTGAAATATAATTGAAATTGTGTAAATAAAGTTACAAAACTATACCATTTGAACCAATGATCTCACTATTGAAGTTAAGCTCTAAGGATGCTAATAATAATAATAATAATACACAAAACAGTCATAATAGCACCTTTTGTAAAAGCAAAAAGTTGGAAACCATGTGCCAAGTGATTAGTCAATGGGCCAACCAATTGTGGCACATGAATATAACAATTTCTAATCAATAAGAAATAACAAATATTAATAATTCAGATCAACAACATTGTTGATGTTATCTCCCATGCCAGCATTAATTTAAAACATTTCCTTATACAGATTCAAAACTTCTAAAATATAAAATTATATATATTACTAATCAAAATCATTTTATGCTGCTTTAACTGTGTTCAGGGAATAAACATGGCATGGGGTTCCAATATATGTTGAGATATTGTGTGATTTGCTGAATTAAATTAAGCAATACAAATTTCAAATTATAACTATGCAAATTTCAAAACATCATTTATGGATACACTAAGATGAAATTTAAACCTTCTGATTTGGGAGGAATAATATCTTTTAACAACTTTGGAAAACACACACAATACTTTCTTAGATAGTATTATTTTTATATATTGCTAAAAGAATATCCCTACTCTGTTTCTAGTAACTGAATAACTATATCCTCTTACTGTAAAATGAGGGAGAAGACTCATGGAAATAAAACATATGCAAAACAACAGAGCGCAATCTTGTCTCACTTTTATCACAACCAAGTCATTCTAATCAGCAGACAGGATCAATTGGATAGATGATATAAAATCAATAATACTGCCAAGATAAAATGGTCAACTGAAAGATGCTGTTTCAGCTTTCTGCTCCAAATAAGTTTGAGAGGAAAATAGGGATTAAAACAAGAAGATTCTGTTTTTAAATGAAAGTAATGCAGAATTTGAGGCAGTGACTGAAAGAGTTTACACTTAGAGATAAAAAATGGGAAGTTTAGAAAACAATATAAATTCCCAGGATAATGAAATTAAAATGCAAATTATTTCAAAAATATGTAGCTTAGAATCAACAACTTTGGTAGTATGCTATACATAACTCTGGTTTCTAAATAAGTTAATAATTCCCCCAGTTCTCATACAGTATGGGAAATGTTGCACCTAAAGTATGGGGCTAGGTCTGCAAAGCAAATGTGCTCAATAATATTTACTTGAAGGAGAGGAGTTGGGGGCACATATTGAATATTTGGATTTTTATATATGAATTTAGAAGCATATATGTGTTCATGTATATATGTGTTTTTTTAAAAAAACTAACTTGAAAGGGGATGTTGCATTTTTCTATGGCTAAGTCTCATTAAAAAAAAAATTAAGTCTAATCTCTAGCAGCTGGCAGCTGATTGGTGGTGAGAGGAGGACAGCTTAAGCCATTACTCTTGTTTTGTGGGCATTTGAAGTAGCTGCCAGACATGTGACATCAACTGTTCCAATTGGCTGGTAGTGACATCATTTTATTATTCAACTTTTTGTTTGTACTTGAGCTTCCCCCTTTTAGGGACCTCAGGACCTCACGCAGCCAAGTCAGTTTAGAGGATGAAGAGAGAGGAAGCAGTGTGTCTCCAACATCTATGAAGTACCAAACTTCTTTTGTTTTTCATAACCCACTGTACATCCTGAATACTAGTGAAATGAAGTTTCAAATAACATAACAATGCTAAATTCCTTTTCAAATAATATTATTGGGAAATGGAAAAGGGGTGGTGGTGTTGCTGCTGCTAAGGCATTAGTCAATGCTAGTAGAGATTTACATAAAAATTCAGAGGGTTTGTTTTGAAAAAGCCTGAAGACTACCAAATGGAAACCATATGCAGTATAATGATGGAGACTCACTTAACAAACCTGCTTGATCATTTTGCTAAAACACAGACTCGGGTAGGACATCTTTCCCTTTTCCCCTCTATTACAATTATGCTTATATTATTTCATCAAACTCTTTATGTTGCATTGACACTTGTCAGTGGAAGAAAACCTAGATTTGGTGTTAGAACATTCAAGTTACACTATCATCTCTGCTTCTTAATGATAACAACAACAATCTCACATTTAAACAAGACTCCAGGGTTTTCAATTCACTTTCCTTCCAAGCAGCTTTGTGAGGTAGATAGTATAGGAAATATTAGTCCCCCATTTACCATGAAAAAACTGATATTCAGAGATGCAAATTACCTATCCCAAGGTTACAAAGCTAGTAAACATTAGCACTGGAATTTGAATCCAGGTCTTTATAAGTCCAACATCAATGCTTTTTCTACCTGTATGACCTTAGACAATTAAACTCTATGAACACTGGGTTTCTCATCTACAAAATATGACTGAATTAGAAGATCTCTTAATTTAATCCTAAATTTCTATTCAGCTCTAATTCCCAACAAGTATGAAAATTATTATAGATAATGGTACAACCCAGACAGTGAATTCCATGAGGACAAAGGTCATGACATATTTAATCTATGTATCTTTTTCTATGTGCACACACACATACACATACATACACCTCATGGGATTCATGAACACACAAACACATAGAGAATTCAGAAATTTCAAAAAAGTAAGGATACCAAGTGATCAACTGAAAATCAAGGCAACAATGATCCTGAGTCTAATGAATTATGTTAGGATCATTATTTCTCTCTCCATATTATAAAGATAGTAAATTTTATTTTACATTCTTTTCCTCCCTTCCTCTGCCTCTTTCTCTTATCCCTCCCTCCATGTTGCTGTCCCTCCCTGTCCCTATCTCTCTATCTCTCTCTGTCTCTCTCCTATCTCCCTAATTCCATTCTCCTCTACACCTCTCCTCTTTTCTCTCTTTTGTTTTTTGAAAACATATTTTAAAGCAAAGGAAAGAGCATTGGAATTGCAAAGGACCTAAGTTTGAACTTTCACTCTATTTGATCTTGTCTTAGGCAGGTCAATTCCCTTCTCTTGTCAACTTCTTCATCTCAGAAATGAGAGATCAAAGAATCACTAAGGTCCCTTCCAGCTCTAAAATACTCTGCTGAAACTTATGAAGAAACATTAAATTAGGAATTTACGTAAATCATCCCACTCTAAGAGAAATTGTAACAAGGGATGTATACATCATTATTAAGACACTCAAAAACTTTTCTTACTAAGGGCAGCACAAAGGGTGGGCACAATGCAGTGACTGGAAAAAAAAGGGGGGCACCTGCTTTTCTTCCAGAGCTGGCATAAAATATGAGAGAAATCATTCTGACTGTCATCATTAATGTCAAAAATTATTTTGAGGATAGTTTAGAATTTTTAAAGATGATCTAATTTAAGCAATGATGGAAATTTTCCACCACCATGAAGGGCTAACAACATCTTTTCTTTCTTAATCTCACTGCTTTATTCTGCCCAGACTTGCCATTCAATTATTATTTAGAATTTAGATAGTAGTTCATATTTGCAAAGTACTCAGCAAACATTTATAATCCTTCACAAAACCTCAGTGATGAAACTACTTTGGGGGAGGGAAGGAAAGAAAAGAAAAGAGGTACTTGCCTAAAGTCAGAATTCATGAAAAAACTTAAATATATCTTTGTCATTTGAGCTTCCAACTCCCTCATTGCTCCCTTTGTTCTTTTTTCTAATACTTGTCTCCTTATGCTCCATGAGGCTTCAAATAACCAAACTGCTTCCCATCTTTGTCACATCAAACAAGATGTTTCCTTTTGTTTTTGTTTTTAAAACTAATAATGACCTGGTGTAAAAGCATTCTTTATTCACTGATGCAATGAGTATATCAACAACAAAAAATGATATAATTCTGGGCTTTGAGGAAATATTGGGAATATTTGGAAAATAATATATACTCACTTATTTATTAATCAATAAGCATTTATTAAACATCTGCTATATGTTTAAGATGATTGGTAAGTTCCCTATACATTTTCATTTGTCTTTTCAAACAAATCCCATTTTTTCATCATTCAAAACTTTTCCTTTTTTGCCTTCAGAATCTGATTCAGGAGGCTGCTACATAGTGCAGTGGATAGAGCATCAGCATTGAAGTCAGAGGACCTGGGTTCAAATCAGATCTCAGACATTTAATATTAACTAGCTTTGTGTAAGTCACTTAATCCCAATTGCCTAGCCAAAACAATAAAACATAAGAATCTGATCCTAGAGAAACATTCTCAGAACTATCTGAAATCTGCTTTCCAAAAATCTAGATTATTGTCTGACTGTGCCCTTATTTCCTTTATTTATCACAAATTCTAAAGTCACTCCATTCTCCAAGATCCCATAATTTCCTTGCCTATAACCAGAGTCTTCCTATTAGACAATCAGATCTAGAATGAATTTCCACTTGTTGGTTAATCTAATTTATGAAAGATGACTTCAGGACAGCAATTGAAAAGTTATTAAATGCTTTGCTTTTGGTTTGGGAGAGCTTTCTTTGAAGGGGGAAAAAGAGGGGCAAGGAGATGAGAAAGTTGGAGAGAAGAACAGGGAAAGGAAGGAGAGAGATATTTAACCAAATGTCTGGATACCTTAAGTTTCCCCCCTTCTCCCTTATAATATGCATCTGTGCCTTGTGCACATTATTCATCTATTTCTTCTTTCTATCTAGATGGTCTGTGGTATACTCAAAGACAAAAATCATGTCTATTTCTTCTATCTTTGGCTTTCAGCTGAACAGCCATACAGGTTCTTGGATTTCCTCAGGAATATACCTTCTTAATATTCACTCCAGCCTCTAGTTTCCTGTTTCTTTGGAATAGGCCATAGCCCAGTAATGAATTTCATACCCCAAGTCTCCATGATACCTATGAGATATCATAAATTTGTTCCTCTTGTTTGTTGTGTAAATTTTGGGCAATTATTTAATTGATGATATAACAGATATTTAAGGCCATGGATTTTGCTATAAGCCCCTTTCTTAGATTTTTGTCTTTTATAAATTTCTCAGCATCTCATTTTCTTTTCTTCTTCCTTTTTTATGGCTACAATCTATTGTTTTTAACTTCAGGGATATGCAAAGTTTTCTTCCTACTCCACATTTCTTAGTTTAAAGTCATTTTGGTCAGATTTGCAAAACAAATTTAAGGTACATAAGTAAGTAGATTCAAAATAATTCAAGACAACAAATACAAAGTAATGGTAAGGGGCAAGCTCTAGCAACTATAGGAAGGAGCTGGGTAAAATTTTCATGTAGGAGATAACAACTGATTTTAGCCTTAAAGAAAGCTAAGGATTTGAAGAGGTACAAGTGGAGAAATACATTTACAATACAGATGAAGAGGAGGGGAACGTTGGGACACAGATAGGGCAGCCTTTGCAAATGAACAAAGACAAGAGATTGAATGTCATGTGTAAAGAACAGGAAAAAAAAAAAGGACAGTTGGGGCAGAATATAAAATGTATGGAGGGCAGCAGTCAAGTGATCTAATTTGTAATTCAAGATTTGCTACTACTATAGGTAATTTTAGGCAAATCACTTTCTATTCCTCAGTTTTATCATCAGTAAAATTGAGAATATAATAGTTGTTCTACCTACTTCACAGGATTTGAAAATATTTTGAAAATGTAAAAACCTCTTTATAAAATATGATCATGCCTTCTCTATTCAGCTTCACCCCTTTAGAACAGAGCAAAAAAACAGGAAGCAATAAAAGAGCTCTCAACAGCCAAAAGGGAAGCCATAAAGTCCACAAATGAATTAATGAATGAAAAAGCATTTATTAAGCATTTACTATGTGCCAAGCTCTGTGCTAAGTACTAGGGATACATCAGAAATTCAAAAATAGCTCTCAAAGCTCATGAAAGTTCATGCAATTTAGAAAGAGGGATGTTTGCTGGATTCTATTCCACAAGCTTATTTACTTTCATTTTACAAACAATTCTAAAAATATACATTATCTAGTTACAAGTCCACAGTAGATATACAGATTGTAGTAAAAAGTGATAACTGAGATAGAGGGATTAAAGAAAAAAAAACCTATAGAAAACGGACAGAAACAAACTGTGTTTGGGGCATCTGTGTATTTCACAATGATAAAATAAATAAGGTTAAAATCATATTGCTTAGGTGACCTTGAGCAAATCACACATTCCTACCTGGCCTCAGTTTCTTCCTACTACAAAATTCTTATTTTATGATTTTCCTCACTAAGGCCCATTAACCTGCTTTCATTTTCTACAGAAAAAGTCACCTATTAAATTACTGAAAAGATAGCAGAAATCTGAAAAAAGGTCCTTTAACTTCCCACTTCTTTATGTTAAATTTCTTTTATCTCCACCCAGTCTAGCTGTTTCTGCTTCTCTCTTTAAGGACATTTGTATGCTCTATTGTTCAAACCTCCTGCCAGGTCAGTGCATTATCAATGATCTCCTCTCTCTTTCTTCAATCCAACCCTATTCATTTAGTCTTCATCTCTACTCCTCTAAAGACATGCTTATATTTCTCTTACTCTTAACCTGTGCATTTCCACACACACACATCCATTATAGATCTATATACAAAGGATAGATTGATACTACTCCTATGATTTCATCTTATAAGACAACAATAAGGAAACTAGCTATCAATGTAAATCTGTACCTTAACTGCAAACATAATTAATTATTAGAAGTTTGCCGAGGTAATGAAAAGAGACCTAGTAGTAAGAGAGTCAAAGACTGGACTTTCAATCACACCTTCCTGATTTCTTTCTCCTTCTCCCGTAAAGTCTGGCTCTCTAATCATTATACCTTACTAGTTTAACACTATTCCTCCATATATATATCACTATTAAATGTCATTTTACAATAAATAACACAGGGTTATGAGCAAGATCAAATGAAGATGATTTCTGTAAAAATATCTAGTGCCTATAATCAGGCGTTTATTAGGCCTGTAGATAAATTAATAAATCTCTTATAAAAGCAGTCTAGACTTTCCATCTTCTATTCCTTACTGCCCATTCAGTCCTTAGTCCTTCGAAATATGCCTTCTATCCTAATTAAACAGATTCTTTCATCTAATCTCAATCACCAAATCCAATGGTCTTTTAAAGACTTTATTCCTCTTTAACCTTTCTGATGCTTTTGTCAAAGGCAATTCTCCTTGGGATTCTCCCTTGAAGGGCTCAGTAACACGAAGTTCTCAATTGAATGATGTGGACAAATCCCGTAACCTCCCTATTTCTCAGTTTCCACACCTGTAAAACGAAGGCATTGAGTTAGAAGGCTTCTAGGTTTATGTGCTATGAATCTGGCTGGTTTCTCTGTCCCCATCCCTCTTGTCTATATAGATACTTACAAGGATTCTGTACATGGTCTTTTTCTCCTTTATATTTCTTCTTTTGCAAAATCATCAAATCTCACAGTTTCAAATATCAAACTCTCAAATTTTTAATTCCCAATTCCAACCCCGTCATGAGTTCCTGACTAGAATTTTCCAAATGTTTACCATAAACCATTACTCAGATCTTCTGTAACATACCTCAAAAGTCAATTCTCCTAAAAACCCCACCCTATTATTTCTGAATATCCCATTTCTATTAATAGCACTATATTTCCCCAGGTTCAAAATCTTTTGTCACTCTTGACTCTTCCATCTTTTCACCTCCCACATTTAATCAGTCACCAAGTCTTATCAATTATATATCTGAAATACCTTATATCTGACACCCTCTCATTCCTACTGGAAGCAACCTAGCTCAATTTTCTGAGATCCCTCTAATCAATTACTTTTGCCCAGCAACCCATCCCACATATTATTGCTAGACTAATCCTCCTAAAAGAGGATCTGATCATATCACACTTCTTCTCAACCTCCAACTATTCACCATTGCTGCCTGGGTAAATAAGATATTCTAACTCCTTGGTCTGGTATTTGGGGTCCTCTATAATTTGATCTTAAACTACTTTTACAGGCTTATCTATCATTATTGCCCTTCATTAAAAGATTCATTCCAGTCAGCTATACTACTGCCTCTGAAACTTATGCTTTTGCCTCTATACCCACCAAATTTCTCCTATCAGAAAAGTCTTTATCCTGTTCTACCTGTCTAATTTTACCCAATCTTTACATGATGAAATACATTTCACTCTGTTCCCTTCTCTAAGCCTTTCTTAATTCTCCCAGGTGGGAGGAAGTAATCTCTTTTACCTTGAACTTTAGGAGAGTTTTGTTTGGGCTTTTACTGGAGTTTCATGTTGTCATTACTCTGCCATATACAATAGGACTCTAGATTAAGAGCTAGAAGAGAACTGCAAAGCTTGCTTTACATACAGGCAATAGGTGGAAGTGCTGGACTTTTATTCAAAGTCCTCTGAGTCCAAATTTAGTATTCTTTCCACTGAAAAATGCTACCATCTCATCTCTTAAAGATAAACTTATCAGATTTATAAGACTATGAGCTCTATCAGGACAGAGTCGATGCTAATCACTTTTGGATTCTTCTTAGTTTCCTGGTTTTAATCAAAACTCAGCTCAAAGCCCATCTTCTACAGGAGGTGAAGCTGCTAATACCTTCTTTCAAATTACCATTTTCTCTGTCTCTATCTCTTATGTATCTATTCATTTGGAATGTTGTTTCACATGTTTCATATATGTCTTGAGCAAAGGCTGTCTTTGCTTCTCTTAGTATCCTCTGCACTTGGCATAGTCTTATATGTATTGAGCATGTAATCAAATAATAAATACCTATTAAGTACCTAATATGTGCTAGGCACTATGTTAATTGCTGGGTAATAGATTCTTCTAGATTCTCCGATACTGCATTTTTTTTTAAATTACAAAATTGGGGTAAATGTTTTCTAAATTATTCCATGTTTGCAATGCAATAACCCTTATTTATTCAAAAAAAGTTTTAATTATGTTCAGTATGGACTACTAAGGAAGGCAGAATTTTCATACTAGAAGAATTTTACTCCCCAATAGTTATATTTGTAAAGGTTTGGTGCTCAAAGGGGCAAATTTTCTCTGGGCTACCCAAAATGACTAATTCCATAAGGGTTCTGATTTGCATAGTTTTACTGCACAAGACATTATTAGTCATCAGAACTCCAGTAACCCAGTAGAAATCCCCCAGGAGGGCATGTCCTTTTGAATTTGTGTGTTTTCCCCTTACTCTATTAAATGGCTTTAGGCAGAGAAGATAAACTAGATGGACCAGATTTCCAAATGAGTTGTTTTTACTTATATTTTTATAATGTACTAACCATGACATATTTCTTTTACACATAAGTAGTTATGTATATGTTAACTGATTAATCCAATTATTCCAGATTTTTAAAAAATTACAATGAGGTCCCTGTCCAAAGGGGGGGGGGGAACAACAACAGAATGCAGTCTCAGAAGTAGTAGAACAATCATGAAATGAGATATTTATAAATTTCAAAATAAAAGCAGCAAAGATGTATCACCATTTCCCCCAAAGATTGTCTATTGGTTCTGAGAAACCATAATGAACCTTTCTCCCCTAACCTCCCTCTACTACTTCTCTGTCAAACTATCCTGAGAAGGGGCCATTTAAAAAATTTTTTTATTCCCAGATTCCTTTAGAGACATACTGGGACAGAAGAGAATAGTTAAATGTAATGTCCACAGTGAATTCTCATTCAAATTTCTTGACCCTCAGGGAGAATTGTGTCTCAAGGTTAAGTTAAAATACAGACCTGCCACTGGCACAGCATGCAAAACAAATCAACCAAGAATAAAGGAAGCTAGGGAAAGGCCCGAAAGGCCTTTTTATCTGCAACCACAAAAGCAATCAAGGATGCTATGGTACCAGCCTGGTTCACACAGATTTTGAAGAGTCCACTATTTCAAACAAACTGAGGGATCCAAAGAGTCTATGTTGCACTTAAGATGGTCTTTATTCCTCTCTTAGCATACATGAAATAATGTGCATGCAAGTAGGTGCTTAATAAATAGGTTTTCAATGACAATTGAATTGAGAAGAAAATAAAAAATGAACCCATAAAATGTATAAATAACATCTAGTTTATTAAATAATCATATATACCAGGGAGTAGACAATGATCTTTACAAATATATTTCATTTGATCCTCAAAAACAACTTGGGGAAAAAGTACTACTCTTATTCCCATTTTATAGTTGAGGAAACTGAGGCAGACAGAAGTGTGAGTGATTTATTTGCTCAGGGTTACAAAGCTAGTGAGTGAGAACAAATTCAACTTAGATCTTCCTAACTTCAGGCCCAACACTGCATCCACCATACTACCTTAGCTGCCTTTATATTATGTACTTCTGTAGTACTTAAAAGTGTTTTCTATTAATTCAATTCAACTAACAAGTATATGGCACTGAAGGCACAAAAACAAAAGAATAAGGCATCCTAAGCCATGAGAAGCTTACATTCTGACTAGGGATAATACCATCTATTCACATATTAGCAAATATAAGGCAATTTGAAGAGGAAGAGAGGGAGAGAAGAAAAGAAAGAGAGATGAAAGAGGGGCAGAGGGAAAGGAGGAGGTAGAAGAAAGAGGGAGGGAGAGAACGAGAAAGAAAAGGAAACAATTGAGGGAAATCAGGAAAAGCTTCAAAGGAACCTAGAAGAAAAAGTATTCTGAGAGTTAGAAATGAATAAAATGGGTTGTGGTAAGGCTTGGATGTAGGAGATCATATGGGAAGGTTTGAACAATCAGTAGTCTAATTTGGCTGAAACCAAGTGTGTACAAGGGATGTGGAAGACCTCAAACATTTGAGAAGCTTCTATTTTATTCTGAAGTCAATAGAGAAATGATGGATTTTTAGAGAGGAAAGTAATAGGGTCCAATCCAACCTTAAGAAAGTAACTCTCACAACAGAAGAGTCATTCTTTGAATAATTAGATCTGAGATCACATTTTATTCAATCTGAGTCACTATGAGGCACCATGATTTAGATCTAGGACTAGGGTTCCTCAAGGCAAGCAGTCATGTTCAGGGAAGCTCTAGTGATAAATGCTTCCATTTACAATACCAGAAAATTCTACTTTGCACATATATTTATTCTATGATAGGTCAGGTGATGTGTCTACAATAAAGACTCAAAGTTTCTGAGAAAAATATGTAATAAATTTTCCCAGTTTTGAAATTCTGCTTAGAATTTACCCAGCTCTTCCATAATCTTCTGGCCATCAAATTAAGATGAAGCAGGAAAACAAGAGTTTTATCTGTGGAAGATATGTGTATTGCTTATGTAGATTGTATGTATGTCCATGAAAATTGGTCTAAAGAGTAGCTTCTAAGAAGTCATAATTTTTTTTTCTGGAATTGTATATCTCTACTGCAAGAGAGATTGTTTCTGTATAAAGGGGAGCAGGAGACTGGGGCCAGAGAATGCCAACTTTGGTCACCTCAGAGGAGTATTCTGCCCTCTTTATATACTCTTGGTTTAAGAGAAATAAGTTTTAGGTTCAAGCCTCTTTCCTACCCCTTCATGGGGAAGGAATGCTCCAACTGTATTTGAAAGCTTGACTCTTTACCTAATGCCTAGGTTATAAAGATCATCAAAAAATTGAAATATTTAGTCAAACTTATAGCAAACAGAAATAAATAACCGGGCTGAGTCTTAGATTATATCTGTATTTTCTGAGTTGTTCTCTATCAATGAGTCTTGAACTTCTTGGTCTCAGGACTCCTTCATACTCAAAAAAAATTAATGAGGACCTCAACAAACTTTAGTGTATCTGGGATTTATCTGTCAATACCTATTTTGCTGTATTTAAAATGAAAGCTGATAAATGACTTGATTTTATTAATTAATTTTAAATTATCAATTAATAATTCATTAATAAATTCATTGCATATTATAAAAATGTTTTTATGAAAATAACAATATTTTCCAAACCAAAACAATGCAGTGAAAAGAGCAGCATTGTTTCACGCATTTGTGCACCTCTGATATCTGAATACAGGAGAGCACTATATTCTCATATAAGTTTTATTCAAACGAAGAAAATCCAGCCTCACATAGGTGTATTGAAAGAAAAGGGTGGCATATTTTAAAACACAAATAACATTTTAGTAATGTTATAAAAATAGTTTTGACCTTGTGGACCCCCTGAAGATGTTTCAGAGAGATCTGGACACCAGACGATAGTCTGCTGCCCTGTTATATCCCTGGACATCTTTATTTTAATTTTATCTATAAAATAGGGGAAGAGGAAAGAATCTCCTACATTGATATTATAGAGGAATAACAGGATTAATGCGCTGATACCTATAATAATCTTTGAAATGTTTGAAATAAAAGTACTCGCTTTATAGCACATTCAGTATTTGGTATGTGGGGAGAGGAAACTTTTTTTTTTGAAAATTTTCAATTATTTCCCTTTGGGAATTGTTCACTTGGTCATAGAACCGTCCAATGTAAGTCACTTGAAGGCAAGGACAACTCTGTCTTGTACACTCGATTTCTAATATGAGGCCATGACACATAATAGCTTTAATAAATGTTTGTTGAATCAAAACCACAAGGATTGAAGGGTGGGAAAGCATCTTTCTTAGATGCTACTCTAACATTCAGGAAATGTTTGGGAAGTATGTTGAATGTGATTCCAATTATTGGGGGAGGAGGGGAGATAGAGAAATTGGTGAGGGAAAGATTAGGGAATACAATAATATATACATTGGAAATCAGAGGAGACTAGAAAACAGATACAGAAGTCACCAAATACTAATAATCTTAAATGAAAATCTTCAAGTCATAGTCAAAGAATGGAAAAAAAGGAGTAAAATGATCCTCTGTCCTAGGGCGTTCTCACTTGTTCAGGTCCTTACCAGACCAAAACTGAAACTTTAGATTAAATTGCATTAATTATTTTATATGTAGTTTGTTATAATTCTAGATTCTAGAATGAATCTCTCTTATACTGACCAAGAGATTTAGAAAAGGCAGGACAAGAGGTAAGTCCAGCTTCACCCCCCTCCGACTCCCCACACCCAGCCTCCTCCAAAAACATCAAATATTTTCTTCCATAAATAATTGCAATAGGATGCCGTAGCTTTTCCCAAACAAACAATAGCCCGATTGTGTAATGTTTGCCATCGGCACAGCCCAGAGGACACAAAGACCTGCTTTCAGAGCTCCAGGCCTCTCACTGCAGAGTTGTGGACATTTTCTCTCGGATGTCTCTCTCTGTCTCTGTACATGTGCCTGTGTCTGTCTCTGTCTCTTTCTTCCTTCAACAGTTTTTGCACATTCTCTCAAATGCAAGGCCATTATAAAAGACGCAACTCAAAGCTCTTGCTACTTGAAGGAAAAAGAGAAACTTACTTTAAAAGACCAGCCTTTGTTCCCCAATTTTTCTGTTTTCAGACCTCACACAGTGAGAAATTTATTTCACCAGAAGAGGGCCTTTTGCTCAAAAGAGCTGTTATTCTATTTTATGCTGGTGATTTTAAATTGTAATAATTATCCTTTCAAAATGTTCCTGCTTTAATAGACTTACAAACTAGTTTTTGAATTAATAATTAGTGTTATAATTAGTGTACCATACTTAGTATAACTTTTTTTTCTGATACAAAAAATGGAACTAAAAGATAAAACTTAAATATACTTCCAGAAATCTGGCTTCATCTTTCCATGGAAAATTTGCGAAGTCATAAGCATAGGCTAATAATTCAATAGGAACAGCACAGGGGAATTTATAGTTACCTGTTTTACAGAATCATTAAGGGAATTTAGGACTGTATAATGTTCAGCATAGCTTTTAATAAACATTATCTTTACTACCTTCCAACATGATAGGGAACAAAAGCACTCTTTTTCCTTCCTGTCTTTCTTAAAAAACAACAACAATCAGAAAACATGGAATTCCACATAAAAGCATAAAACGGTTGAGCTGCAAAACTTGAAGGATATTCCAAAACACCAACCCAGTGCAGTCTAATATGCCTCTTTCAAGATATGAAAACTGAGGTCCTAAAAGATAAATGGTTACAATATATCTAAAGGCAACCTTATGATTGAAATATTTTATTTAAATCTTTTCTGTCCTGAGAATAAATCTATTCCAGTCTTTTTAAAAATACATTTTGTATAAAACTTGTAGGAACATAAAAAAATATGAAGATATATTATCTAATTTTCAAATAAACAACCCCTGTAAAGGAGTAATCTTCAGTTTTATCATTGGATTTATTATTCCATTAATTAAACTTTGGTTTCATAACAAGATAAAGGAAAAATAAATGCTTCATAATGGAATTCCTCTAGGGATTTGAGCCATCAATAGGAAATATTTTATGTATCACCTTGAGTATTTCATTTACATCAGAGTGTGGACAAAGCCTCTGAGAAGCACTTCAATATTCTTCTGGGATTTTACCACTGAAAGCTAAAGTCACTTTTACATAATCAATTTTGGACCTTCTGTCACAATAATAACATTTGCCCTCTTCAAAAGATGTTGCAATTTTGCAGAAATAAAATTTTAATGATAGCTACCTATGTATGATTTTTTTTGAGCTAGAAATTTTCTCCTTATATATTATAAGCATTCTAAAACTAATTCATTCCTAAATCCCGTAGCAGATTGAGATACTTAATAAATGTAGGAACAACAAGGTAACCATTGAAAGTGATCTCAGATAGACTCATTACTAACACTCATGAAGATTAAAATTTGTGGAGTTTGTAAGATCTGCTCAATTGTTTCTAAATAATACTAATGAGGGAAATTCCCTGTTCCAATTTCCAAATAGTCACTTAGAACCTTCTGTTCCCCCAAGAAAGATCAAAATCCTAAACTGAGCCAACTTTTTGCAAATGTCTCTAGTGGTCCCAAAGGAAAATTGCTGAGGACCACTGGAGTATCAATTTTTTTTAATTGAGCAAAACCAACCAATATTTGACCACATTTGTTAGCATGTGCATCATTTTTCACCCATAGTTTATCTACTTCTCTAATGAAAGGAAAATAGTATATTTTTTTAACTACACAATCAAGCCAACTGATAATAATTATGTAGATTAAGCTTTTAGTTTTTGTTCTGTTTACATTATAATCACCATACACATTGTTTTTCTGGTTATATCATTTAAAACAATTCTTCCCATATTTCTTTCAAGCTCTCATTTATTAACATTTTCTACAACCTTCTTTATTCACATTATTGTATGAATAATCTTGACATTATTCTTTGAGAATGAATGAATGTTGCAGATTGATGAATGTTCTAAAGGGTTGAGGGTTTATATCCTAACTTTTAAATTTTAACTTTTTAGGGACAGGAACCTTTCTTAGATAGATTCCAATTACTAGACATTTTCAGGACTCAAGAATTTTTAGATATCAGGTTGCCATGGCATTGAACTATTTTATTGTGGCACTCAGTATTTCCAAAGAAATCTTATTCTTAATTTCAGAAGTTCATTTCATTTTTCCCATTCACATTTTAATATTACAATAATTGGAAAAAACTGTGCCACTGGACAGCATCACTAGGTAGACACCGAGCAAAGAACTAACTGGACATTCCTTAGGCTTCTCAGATTTCACTTCACCTACTCGAACTTTCAAGGTTAAGAGGATAAGGGATGGGGTTAGATGATTATCCATGGATGGGTTTGAAAAGTAAGTGCTATTGGCCACCAGGATTTCACCCAAATTTATTTAGAAAATAGAAAAAGCATAGAAAATATCCTGATCAGATCTTCCAGAGAAAAATGAGTTATATAAAATTCTTCAAAATGCTTCTTTAGTCTACAGTCAGAACTAATTTACCAATCAACAAGCATTTATTGAACACATACTATTTGCCAGAATTAAAGAATCCCTATTAACAGTATGCTAATACTCCAGTGCATTATGTAAGATATTTTGTCATTCACCAAATGATGAACATTCTCTTTCTAGTTCTTTATACCATTAAAAAATACTGATATGAATATTCTGGCACAGAGGGAAGCATTCTGCTTTTAATCTTTTTGGAGTACATAACTAGCACTATGATCTCTAGGTCAAAACATCTTATCATTTTAGAGACACTTTCCACATAATTTCAAAATCTTTTGCAGAATGTCAAATGTAGCACATAGGCTGAGAAGTAAAAGGAAAGTATAAGCACTGACTTTAGTCAACTTCACTGATTTTAGTCAACTTTTCCAAGGAATTTGGCTGAGAAAGGGAAGGAGAGATAAAGGATGATAGCTTGAGGGGACAGGAGAGTCTAGTAAAAGTTTTTAAAGATGGGACAGACTTGGGCATGTGGAAGACAGGGAAAAAAACAAGTTGATAGGGAAAGTTTAAAATTCAAAGTAAATGACTAAGGATACAATCTATAGGAGCATTGGAACATGAAGGATCAAGGACACATGTAACAGGTTGACCCTGACAAGAAGGGCTACATCAGATATGTGGGCAGAGGAGAGAGTGGGAAATAATGCCAAGGTGTTTGTAGATAAATAAATTGAAAGGCAAAGGAGATCACATTGATAGCCTCAATTTGTTTTCAATAAAGTAAGAGGAAAAATTCTTAGATTTGGTTGCAAATAGAAGTGAGGTATGAAAGCACTAGGAAGGGAGAAATGGAATCCTGGGGTTCCTACTTAGAGAAGTCTAACACTTGTGAAAAATGATAGGACCTAATGTGTAATCATGCTGATGTGCAGGGTGAAAGGGAGGGAAAGAGAAGGGGTAAGGAAGTTGGGGAAGCTAATAGTACACTGTTTCAAATTCCGATTCTTTCTGTACAGCAAAATAACAGGACATGTATACTTATATTGTATTTAATTTATACTTTAACATATTTAACATGTATTGGTCAACCTGCTATGGGTGGGGAGAGGATGAGGGGAAGAAGGGGAAAAATTGGAACTAAAGGTTTGGCAATTGTCAATGCTGTAAAATTACCCATGCATATATAACATGCATATAACCCATGCATAATAACCAATGCATATAAAAGCTATAATAAAAAAAAAAAGGAAGTTGGGGAAGTTGAGAATGTGAGCTTAGGAATATGAGAGAGCATCAACATGTAAATAAAAGTCCTCTAATAGGGCTTCTTAAACTTTTTTCCACTTTCAATCCCCTTCTGCCTAAGAAATTTTTGTGTGAACTCAAGTATATAGATATATAAAAATAGGTATATAAATCAAACATTGTTAACAATTTTAAAACAATTCTTTGGTATACATATAATTTTACTATTTATTAAAGATGAATGCAAATTTGCATTCTAATGAGATGGATGTGCTTGTTTATTTTTACATAAATAATTAAATCTTGGCTGAATATTTGATATCTTTTACTCTTGCCAATTTTTTTTTTTTTTTTTTTTTTGTGATCCACACATTCTGTTATATGACCTTATGTGGGATACAATTCACAGTTTAAGAAGCTTTGCTCTAATATAAGGTCAGGAGTTCCGGAGTAGGTAGAAGATGATGAGGAGCCTGTTGTTCAATTTCTTGAGAAATGAGAGACAATAACTTGTGTGATTAGTATGTTGTCACTGCAGAGACATGCATCCTGCCTTTCCTCTTGAAACTGCTGAATTAAATTTATTGGACAATGTCTTGATTCTGGTTGTTATGATAATCCTGTAGAATCTACAGTAATGAGGAACAAGTGATTGTGTAATTTCAATCCCCAACAGTCACAGCACAAAGCTGTCCTCTATCTCTTTGGCTCTTTTTTTTTTTTTGCTGAGTAACTATAGCTGGTTTTACTTCCTACCTCTGTCAGTTGCTGTTAGCATTGTTAACCTTCCTACTCACTGATGCCAAGGTCTCTAATATTCATTGATTTGTCTCCTTTTATTTCACTCACATTTCTCAGCTTTCCTATGATGGGGTAGGTATTTTATAATCATGGCCAGAGAATTACAGTGCTTCTTTCCTCCCCAAAGATGTGCCAGGTCTTTAGGTCTTCTCAATTTTTTTTTCACTTTGTGAGATGCTTAGGAGAACTGTGATTTTGCCATCGGAACCATTATGGGAGGTAATGGGGAGAGGAGCTGCTTCCAAGTTATGAACCACTGTAAAAGCATGAAGGTTCTAGAAGGATAAGTACTAAACCCTAAAGCATAATTTCTTAACATTGTTATTAGAAGAATATTAGTAATAATAAATGACCTTTCTTTATTTCAGGTAGAATCTCAGGGTTACTAAAAGAATTATGCAATTTTCCAAATAAAATACATCCAGAATTTGTCAAAGATATATATATACTACTGGATTAGCTTGACAGACTGTCCATTCTTTATATATGATAGGCATTTTTCATCCAGTTTGGCTTTCCTGTATGGATGGCCAAACCAAATTCTTTAAAGGGATTATGGATCTCATTTAGGAGATTCTGTAGAGGTCTGGGGCTTGGTGAAATCAGCACAATACCATTCAAAAAAGCGAACATCTGGGCAACCTCATAATGCATAGGGAATTCCTTCTTGACATCCAATAGTCTACATTACAGAAGGGAATAATTTCATATTTTGTGTTCAACATGAATGATCAGAGATTTGTCCAATAAAATTGTCATTGTTGTTATAACCTTATATAAAATTGTATGTACATAATAAGAAATTAATAAATATTTGTGGCAAACAATTGATTTATGTGTTATTCCTCAAAAGAACTAAACAGAGAAACAAAGATGCATTTTAATTTTAGTTTTTGTAAACTTTATTCTTTTGTGTTTATTCTTCAAAATATTAAAAACCAAACTACATTTTCCCCCTATTAAAAAGAAACCTAATAATTTCAGGACTCTAGTGAGAAGCACCTCGTGCTTTGAGTAGGAGATTGCACAAGTTGAATTCCAAGGTCACTTTCAAACCCTGGAATTCTATTATTTCAACCTGCTATTCAGGCAGTCAAGTTATCACAACAGTAATCACATGAATCATTCATAGTCCTTGTCTCTTTTCCAAAAATCACACAAATATAGTCAGTTTTTCAAGTTAAGGTAAAACAGTTCAAAATTTACCTTTACAACTAGAAAGTTTCTTTGTAGGAGCCAGAGAGAAGTTCATGAATTATAAAAGGTCATTTCCATGAATTAGTGGGACTGGTCATATCTTAGTCACAAGATGAATTCAAGTAAAAGGGAAAAAAAAATCTATCCTACTGTATTTGTAAGATAATGAATTTTTCTTTGGGGTAAAGGGAAAAGGAGAAAGAGCTCACAACCACAATCATTTCTAAAGTTTATATAAATTGTTTTCAACATGCCAATCAAGGTTTTTGTTTAAAATTCATAGTCATTCTAGGATTTTCATGTTCCTTCATTTTTCCTCAATCAAACTGGTTATAACTCATTTACTGAATACCTTACTTTTACTTTCTTTGAACTGATAACTGTCTTGCTTCAACCTACGAAGCACTGAACACTGTTCTTTCACAGCTGCTATTAGAGTTTACTCCACAATTTCCAGCCCTAAAATGATACTGAAATTCCAAAACACTAAGGATCAAATTCAGAAATCTTACTTTTGTTATGCAAATTGCTTTTCTATACAGATGCTTCTTTTCTCACTAAATTGAACTATCTTATACCATGTAAGATACTGAAGCTTCCTTCAGTTACTCAAGCCCTACTGTTAAATTTGTCTCTCTCTCTCTTACACACACACACACACACACACACACACACACACACACACACAGAGCAAGAGAAAACTCTTGTTGTATACTAGTAAAAGGAAGGTCTTTGAAACTACACAGGAATTCAAAACAATCTTCAATGCAACTTCTACAATATATAAACTTATAATTGAAAAAACACTACCATTTCTCTAATAAATTTTATTCCAAATACACTTCCAGTGTTCTTACAACTTACAACTCCAGTAAGCTCTATCACATTAAGCTACTTTTTCATTTAATCAGTCATTTTCAACTCTTCGTTAGAAGACTTCTTGGCAAAGATATTGGAGTGGTTTGCTGTTTCCCTCTCCCTTTAAATGACTTGCCCAGGAAAACATGGTTAATTAATACCTGAGGCCAAATTGGAGCTCAGGAAGATGAAGCTACTTTATCCACTGTACTACGCAGTTACTGGAGGTAACTTTTTGGAAGTATAATATCCAGAATCAGGGAGGTTCTAGCCCATTTTGCATTCTATATTAGGGGCATCCCATCTAAAATCTTAGGTTTAGTTCTCAAAGGCCACATTTAAAAGGACATAGACACTCTTCTCTGGATGTGATAGAGTACCTAACAGGACGACACGATTAGAAGGTCATTAGGGATCAGCTGAAAAAGTTGAGAATTAAGTTGGAAAAGGCAAAACTTAGGAGGGACATAATTGCTGTCTTGAAAAGCTATGACATGACATGTTAAAAAATGAATCATTTTATTCTGCTTGGCCCTAAAGGGAAGAACTAGAAGCAACAAGTAGAAGGTACAAAAAAGCAGGACCAGGCTCCATGAAATAAAAATTTCCTAACAGAAGGAATTGTCCAAAGTGAAATGCCTTTTGAGGTAGTGGGCTTCCCATAAAGCAGTAACTGGAAGAGTGCTTATCTGGAGATACTGGAAAGAATTCCTGCTTGGGTATGAGCTGGATGATGTGCTTTCTGAGGACCCTTCCAGCTCAGCAGCCCAATGATCCTATTCTACCTCCAAGATGATATAGAAAAAGTTTCATTCAAAGCATATGCTGTGGATTTTTTTCTATTTGCCCATACTGGATGAACTTCTCCATTTCAAGTAATATTAACTTTTAAGCTCTATGAATTATATCTTTCCATTGTGAAAAAAGATGCCAAATGCCTCTAAGGCATTTGCATGAAATGAAATTTTCACAAAGTTATATTGCACAATGTGTCACTGATTGGATAGGGGAAAGTTAAGGTCCTTAATATAGTCACTTAAAAATTCCTATTATATAGAACCTCAGTTTTAATGAACACCCTACTATCTACTTTGCCTGTTCTGAAAATCATTCTCTCCAAAAAAAGGTAGGAGGTGTATATGTGCACGTGCACATGCCTATATGTGTGTGTGTCCATGTTTATATATATGTATTTGATTCACAGAATAAAGACATAGCAAAATCAAAGAAATTACCATTATAGGATTGATTATGAGCAGTACAATTCTGAAACAAATTTCTCAAAATTTTAATATGAACAATGACAGAAGGGTAAGGATGGAATAATAATTATTAATAATAGCTAATATTTATATAGCATATATTATGTACCAGGAATCAAATAAATATTATCTTATTTGATCCTGTCAGGCAGACACTATTATTATCCCCAATTTACAGTGAGGAATTGAGGCAGTTAAGTGTTATCCCAGAGGTCACTTAGCTAAGTAACATCTCAGGCTGGATTTGAATTCAGATCTTTCTGAAACCAAGCTCAGTATTCCATTCACTGCCTTAACTGCATCCCAGTAAATTCATTAGTCTTCTAAATATATTCAAAACCTTATGAGGTAGATCATAATAGCATTTATTCAGAAATAGATTTAAGTGAAAGGAAACAATCAAGCATTTAAATGCTGAAGGCAGCTAGTAGAGACCTGGAATCAGGAGACCATAGTTTGAATGTATCCTCATACACAAGTCACTTGGTCATTGTCCATCTCAGCATCCGTATCTATAAAATGGGGATGATGATAACAGTAGTTGTATCCCAATATTGTGAGCATTTAGGGAGATGATATTTATGAAGTATTTTGCAAAATTAAAATAATAAGATCTAATTATAAATGGTAACTCGTGTATATTAATAAAATATACATACATATACATGCACATGTATATGTCAAAAATACTTAATAAATCTTGAATGATTGAATAAAAAAGGTGAGAGAGGGTTTTAATAGGAGGTTTCAACTTTCCAGACTTCTCAAGACAAAAGAGAGCCAACAGCAGTAATTCTTGGACCATGAAACAACAAAGTATTATATTTTATTAAGGATGAAGATGATAAGAGGAGACATATTTAAATGCTAAGAAAAAGAATTATAGACAACACCACTCTGGTCAATGTGAATAGCATTAGATGTCATAGGGACTTTATGGTCAATGCTAGCCTAGAGAAAAATGAACAGAGAATACTTCATGTTCTGCTGTGGTGGTGATAGGGGAGACTGATGATAGTGAATCTTTCATTGTAAAATATTTTCTCTTTGGGCTTTACTATACCATTAAAGTAAGGCTTAGAATTGGCCTATTTAAGTGATTCTATAACTACTGAACTTTAAGGAGAATGCATCAGAAAGATTGCCCAGAAAATGAGTCTCTCTATGACTCAAAGTTGGCTTCCTTCTTCAGTGTACTGAAAATATTAGTTGTAAGAGACTTTTCATTGGGGACACTGGCAAAAGTCAAGCAACAGTTCATTTTAAACTGCATTCAACACAGAGCATTACAAAGGTTTCTATCAGGCATATAAAATCTCTTCCACTCCTACTCTTTTTGTCACAAAACAAAATGGAGGCAGGCACAGGTGGTAAATTCAACAGATATTTCACCTTCAATGCTGGCTCAAGGGCCACATAATGAGTGATTGAGGTAAAACAGCTGCCCAAATCCCAGTTGATCTGAGTCAGTTTATTCTTTATAAACCACTTGAGTAGACACTGTAGGAGTTTAGGTTATCAGATGTACACTGCAGGTCAACTCTTTTGTCCTAGGGGAGCTCTGTACTATCTTCGCCAGAATTATCATTTTGTTTTGTTTTAGTTTTGGTTCCTCCTACTGCTTCTCCACCCCCACCTTCCTTCCAGGCCTTACCACAATCCTACATTCAGCTGGGGGTGAGGATAGGGGTGGGGGTGAGGGATGGAGGGAATCAAGGGAGGGGTGGTTGGCTTTTGTTATTTCCTGGAATGCTCATCCAATTGGAAATGGAAACAGCTGTGAGGCAGGCCTTCTTGTAGAAGCTCTCCCCCTGAACCAGGCCTCCCTGACAGGCAGGGGCATGTGAAGAATGGCCACTTAGCAGTTCTTCCCTAACTGCCACCCACACACGTTTTTCCGTAGCCTGGGTCTAAGTGACAGCTCCTGAAGGAGGAAGAGTATATTCTGAAAAACAGTTTTCATCCTAACCAGACCTATAAACTACCACATAGCCTAAAGTTTTGTGATCCCTTCTTCTCAGATGCTCTTTTCAAATGAATCAGATTTTTTCATCTACCTCTCTTACAGGAAAGATGCCCCTAAGAAAAAGCTTTTTCCCCCTTTACTCTATGTATAATTAAAAAATAAACACTAAGACAAATTTGGACCTGACCTCTACAAAGTCACTAAAATGCCTAATAATTTAACACTAATCTCTTTCTAAAGTAAAGTCAAATGATTAATCAACATTTCTCTTCTTTTACCAAAATAAACTTTAAATAGAAACAAAAAAATTTAGATAGACAGGAGTGACATAGTTCTGTATGAATTCAAAACCTGTGTGCCATTTCATTAATAACAATCATACTCACTGTCTTGTAATCCCAAATCTGTTCCTCTCTTCTCCTCTTCTCTCAAAACCCTCTAAAATGTCTTTTTTTGAACACCATTCACACAAGAGACCAAGGCTTGCTTCTGCATTATTTCCCCAGTTCACTTATGAGGTAATTCACTTTAACCCTAAGAAGAACAACATTTTGTGGGAGAGGAGAATTTCATACTGGTCTTTGCTCAGTGGTCTAGTAGCGCCACTCTTCCCCTGAGAAAGAAAACCAGGAGGAACTAAAAATAAGCTGGTCTTTGGATGTTTCCAAAAATATTTAATAACCTATCATTGATATTTTGGACAACAAGCCATCATAGACATAACCATGTTTCTTTTGAAGTCATTCAAAGTCATTTTGAAGTATTCTTTTGAATAGTCAGAATTTATAAATAAAACATTCTTGATGTCTCTCCCTAATCTAAAAACCTAGGAGAGTGACCTGGCCACCAGAATATATTCAGAATGCCTGTATTTCAGTGATGCTGAATTTACTAGCGATTAAAGCACTTTAGTATTCCCCCCCACCATAAGATCCACTAAGAAAAAAAAATAGAAATAAGTCTACAACCTAAACATTCCAATTCCCTTTGGAATCAATGACTATAAGAGTGTATTAAAATGCACATGTCATTTGGAAGTCGGTCTTATTGCTGTATTTCAATAAAGGGGTTGGAAAGAGCTACACTTGAAAGAAAACAAACCTAGAAGAATATTAATATTAACTCAGTGAGAAATGAAAACATTTAATCTCAAAAGTGAAAGCTGGATTTTAATGAATTTAGTGAAAGAAATCTATCAATGTTGTCATCATCTAACATTGCTATAAAAGGAGTATCTAATATTTTATCTTGAATTTATGAGCTCATCTCCCGGAACAGGCTAAGATGCCTTAGAAAATGTAGTTCTCAATAATACCAATGAAAAATACAAATAAAGAAGCTAAAGAAGAAAATTCTTATGCTACAAATAATTTCAAGAGCTGGTAAACCAGAAGCAAGCCTCTGAGAACTTAGGATCTATCAGATAGTCTCCATTTTCAATTATTTGTACCTTTCACGTTGTTTAGTCAATGGATCAACAGGAATTTATAGAGAAGTCAGTTTAGCATAACAGCCATAATAAGAAATTTGAAAACAATGAGACAAGGGTTCAAATCCATTTCCTGACTTCCCTGACCAATTTCCAAGCAGCAATTCCTAGCTCTTGGTAGATAAATCACTGAAAAATTTGTGATGGAGCTGGTTCAAATGGCTCCCACAAAGAGAATTAATTCCCCTTACTGATAAAAAAAATCATAGATCCTCCCTGTATTTGAATAACATGTACCAAGCCTGGTTGAATACCTGAAGGTTTTCAGAACTATAATTGTAACTCTGAGGCCAATTAATAAACAGATGCTTCATTTCCTCTTTCTTCTTATTTTCTAATGTTTCTCTTAAGTATATTCTCATTCTCCTTTTTGTTGTTGTTGTTGTTGTTGTGTTCAGTCTATGAAGTAAAATCTATTGTTCCCTGCAATCAAATCATTGACATTCCATTTAAAAAAAATCTATTTCTCCACTTTCCCTTTATGATTTTATTTAGTTCTACATCAGGATATTTAGTACTAGCTGCATCCATGCTCATTTGGAAGTGAAAAATTATTCTATTAAAGCCAAACTATGTTTTTCCTATAGTCAACTATGAATTTTATAAGCTTCTGCAGGTATCAAGATAATTTTGAATCTCATTAAATAGCCAACCAAACAATCGGATGGAATATACTGCTAATTTTCTCAGTATTATTGCATTCCAACCAGCTGTAATACATAAGCACTATTAGCTTAAACCATGGTTGTGGAACAGAAGACCATCATTGAGAGCAGTACATTTTTAATTACCTCCAACTTACTGATTCCAGCTTGCACAGAAAAAAGCAGCAGGAGACCACTTTTTTTCCATTGTGTTCAAGTCAGCTCCAATTAAAAACTTCCTAGTTCAGTGTCAACTAAACTGAAACAAACAATTATCAATAAAATATTACACACTACAGCATTTACTATTCAGTCTTTGTGGCAGGATTCTTATCTGAGTAAAATATACTAAGAACTTTGTGGCAGAAAGTATGTTTAAAATAAAATTTTATAAGCAGAAATCTAGAACTCTTTGATGATTTAATTCTAAGTAAAGATCATTGCACCATGAAAGAAAGCAAAAATATACAATGTTAGAGTAGTTCCAGATTTAAAAGTGGAAAATATGTGGAACAATGTTTCACATGTTAAAAAAAATATATATATATATATATATATATATATATATATATATATATATGTTTCACATGTTAAATATATATGTATTTTAACATGTGAAACATTGTATACACACACACACACACACACACACACACACAATTCCAACTAAGGACTCCAATACCTCAACTCCTTGAAACATAATGTAAATTCAGAAATAAGCAAAAAAAAAAAAAAAAAAAAAAAGCTACTGAACATCAAGGAAAAAAAGCTAAAATATACTTTGCTACTTAAGAAAGGAGTATAGTTTTTTTTTAGGTTAGAGGCTAATACAAGAGACGGGGAGGAATGTGGAGATAGGGAACAAACAATTGTATACATGACAATAAGCACTAAGGACAACACTATATTATGCTACAAGACATCTCATTCTCAGAGGCTGCACTGAGTATATTACAAACAAAAAATCGTCCACCAATTCTCCCATTACTTTAGTCTTGGTTTGTTACCATCAATGATCTTGATGCCATTTTCATTCTCACTGAAGGCATCTGACAACATCATAGAAAACATTATGCTAAAAAGCATGGAAGCAAGTGCACAGACCTACTTCACTTCACTGGTGCCCATGGATGTATGTCATCACAAATCTGATGTACCAATACTGATGAATTTTGCTGGGCAATCAAATTTCACCATGATCTTCTACACTGATTGACCATATCAAAAGTTTTAATTGGGATGATAAACAATGTATACAGACTGCTATTCTGCTCCTAGCATTTCTCCCAAAATTCTAGGGCAGCAAACACCATATCAACTGCTCCTCGGCTCTTTCTGAAGCCACACTGAGATGACTGTCTTCCAAGTAAAAGATCAACCATTTAAAAGTGACTCTGACTTACATGAACTGATACTAAGTGAAATGAGCAGAACCAGGAGATCATTATATACTTCAACAACAATATAAGGATCAATTCTGATGGACATGGTTCTCTTCAGCAATGAGAGGATACAATTCAATTCAAATTGATCAGTGATAAACAGAACCAGCTACACCGAGCGAAAGAACACGGACCACAACATAGCATTTGCACTCTTTCTGTTGTTGTTTGCTTGCATTTTTGTTTTTCTTCCCAAGTTATTTTTACCTTCTTTCTAAATCTGATTTTTCTTGTGCAACAAGATAACTGTAAACATATATATATATATATACACATATATATATATATATATATATAATATATACATATATATTATATTTAACATATACTTTAACATATTTAACATGTATGGGACTTCCTGCCATCTAGGAGAGGGGGTAGAGGGAAGAAAAAAAAAAACCTATGTAGACAATGAGTCAATAGCAGATAAGGTTGGGGTAAACAGGAGTGGTTGACTAACACTACTAACAATGTCACTTCACACTAATATATTGATTAAGGATCTAACTTTATGAAAGGCACTGTTATCACTAAAATAAACCATGTATTGAATTATAAAAAAAATTATTGAGGACTCCCAAAATATTTTATTCATATTGGTTATATCTGTCAATAGTTATCATAATAGAAATAAATGAACCCAAGTTTGAAAAATGCAATAAATAAATAAATAAATAAAATAAAAGTGACTCTGGCAAAAATCTTGCCAGGAATGACTAAGAGAGAGATCACCCCTACCTTTATCTCCTGTGATTTTTACAGGATGATCTATTTCCTTTTCCTTTATAGAAATGGATAACGGAGGCAATCTTTGATCTCCTGGGGATAACCTCCTTTTGCCATGTAACCCAGAAGATTTCAGCCAGTTTCTGTATGAGCAGAAAGAATCAGGGCCAGGCCTTTTGCCACAGGAGAAGAGCCTTTGTCTTTGTCTTCAATTGGAAGTTCAACTATAGAAGGACTGCCTTCAACACTGGTTGATGATAGTTTGTTGAAAATGTATCAAAGTGTTCATCCCACTTCTCTTGGATCATGTCCTTATCACTGATCAGTTTGGCTCCATCAGTGTTGAATAGTTGAGAGGCATCAGAGGTCTTTGGCAATTTTGGCCTGACAAGCAGCAACGAGCAAACAGAGGCTCTTCACAGCCAGCACCACACCATTAGTTACAACAAGTGGAGAAATTTAGACTTCTGTGGAAAAGTGCACTCGACAATATATTTTCCAGAGAAGTCCACACAGATGATGAGGTTGTCACATGCATTGTCAAAGCTCATTCAATGTTTGGGATGCTCCAAAAGAAAGTGTGGGAGAGAAGAGATTTTAGTCTGCCTACCAAACTGAAGGTCTACAGAATCTTTGTGCTGATCTTTTTGTTGAATCCTGTGAAACCTGGAGAGTCTATGAGAGCCATGTCAGAAAATCAAACTACATCTATTTGATTGTTTTAGAAAAATTCTGAAGATACCTTGGCAGTTAAGGTACCAGACCCTGAGATCCTTTCTCAAGCTGAACTGCCAAACATTCAAACGCTGCTGAAGTGAGCACAATTCTGACAGGCTGGTCACATAGCCAGAATGCCAAAAGTACATTAATCTAAATGAGTATTTTATGAAGAATTCACACAAGACAAGTACTCACATGGAGGTCAGAAGAAGCAATACAAGAACACTCTCAGAATCTCTCTGAAGAACTTTAGTATTGATTATAAGATATCAGAGAGGCATGAACAAAACAGAACTGCAGTAGCTCAAAGGAAATAAGAGATGTGCAAATCTAGAAACATCTCCATCCCAATGTTCAAATGAACTAGCCTCAGACACTTAACACTTCCTGGTTGTGTGACCCTGCGCAAGTCACTTAACCCCAATTGCCTCAACAACGACAAAAAATTCAGTTTATAAAACACTTTACAAATACTGTCATCATTTCCTAATCATTTTTTGATAGTTTGCACATTCAGAGATAAACTTCAGTCATTTGAAAAATTCACTCATTCAGAATCATTACTTCCCCTTTGATGCCAGAGGAAAATAGTTTATTTGGAATGACTATGATTGCATGGATGAGTACATGCCTGCCTCTTTTCTCTGTAGTCTCTCAGCTCCTTCCATGTTGAATGTCTCTCTGGTATCCCTGCCTCCCATTTTTCCCTTCTTTTATCCATCTTTCATAGCAATGCACAACCTCTCTTATATCTGAACAGTTAACGGATTTTTTTTTTTCTTATTCAGATAGCAACATGGAGGCCTGTATAAATTTTTATTGGTGTCCTCTAGACTTATTCAATAAGCTAAAACCAAACAAACTTCTATGTAAAGGGAAGTGCATAAAGCCAGCAACACATTTACTACAAGTGTCCATGGCCAAAAATTAGTGTTTTATTTAGCCATTTGGAAAACAGGAAGCAAATTATCTCACAAAAAATTCAATCAACTTTAATCACCTTCCATTACTTCTACAACTTAAATTGTTACAGTTTTTCAACACAAACTAACACTCAAACTGAACACACGCAAAAAAACACTTAAATGATGATAGAATTAACTCACAAAAGAACTTACTGGCATAGTATAAATCAGTAATGTCAAAACTCAAATAGACACTTGTGGCATATCCACATAGAAATCATAAATTAACATTAGTTAAATTGTATTTTGATTTATCTTGTAAATATTTTCTGAATACATTTTAACCTAATTCCAGACTCGGGTATAAATTCATATTAAAAATCTAAATTCCTAATTTTACCATGTCTAAGACAATGGTGACTAGATTCAACTAACAAACAATACTTAATTATCAATCAACAGTGGAAAAGCTCATTGCGATAGTACTTCAGGATTATTTTGAGTCTCAAACTAGGTAATATTTATAAAATGTTTAGCACAGTGCCCAGCATATTGTATTTTAAATAATGCTTTAAATGAGGTATAAGGTTAATCTTAAAGCAGATTTTCCCATGAAAAAAATTAAAGAACTTTTTCTTTTGATATGACTTAGTAAAGAGTAGTTTCTGGTTACTGCCAACATATTTATGTTTGATGACCCATCAAGATTTGATATCAACACTTGTCAATTGCATCTTCTCAATATTTTCAGCCTTCATACCCCTCTCTTTACCTGCACTCAGTTCTCCTACTATAAAGCCCTTTACATAGCATTATTTCAATAGCTTCCTCTCCTGACTGCAAACTTGATCCTATGGACTTTCTGTTCTCAGCCTCCAAACTGGGTGGCTCCATTGCTTTGTTCATAGTCTTTTTCTGTTTTCTTTTATTATCTTCTTCCATTTGAATTTAAGCTCCTTAAAAGCAGGGAACTGTATTTCTATAGTATTCTCAGAGGACAGTATGGCACCACCCATAGTAAGCAGTTTACTTAATAAATGCATATTGATATCTACTTGGTCTTCCTACATTTAGCTGCTTCCTTTACATCTCTGTCAAGTTGGTTAATAAATAACAGATCTCACCAAGTAACATTGCTGTTAGCTTAAAATATAAACTCCTGTGTTTACCATTTGAAGTCCTTCATAATTTGGCTCTAGCTTTTCTTTTTTCAAGACAGAAGCATTTAATGAAATGGTATAGGTCTGAAACAGGTTAGTACTTCACTATTACTCTTAGCCTCAGTGTTCACGCCAGTCTCATCTTTGAGGTGAAATTACTTAATAACAACAAATTCTTGATGATGCTTCTCTAATTAAACATAGATTTCAAGGTTATGCTGCACTCTGATTCATAAAAAGGTGAGAAAAAGTTCTTATATAATTCTTTCAAAAAAAAAAAACCTGAATGCTTATCAACAGTGTATGGATATAATTTTTAAAATGTGGGGTGTAGTCTTTTTCCTCGGCCACATGAGCAACTATGAAGGAAGGGGATTCTTCACTAGCTTTAAAGAGCTTATTGTCAGTAATTAGGTTTCTAGTCCTATGCAGTCACTACTGTTAGAGCTCAAACAAGCAGCTTTAACTGGGTCGTCTATCTCTTTGTGTTTTTGTTTTGATAGAGGTTCAATTATGCTCAAGACAATGCCTTGTCTCTTCATTTTGCTCTGAATAGGAAGTGAGGGTGCCATTGTCACACAGCTTCCAATTCAGTTGCCAGGACAAAGGGGTCTGAAGTGCCATAAATAATGGGCTACAGTAAAGTAGCTGGGGTGGGAGGGGAAGGGGGTGGGGGGAAAGGAGAGAGAAGAAGAGGGAGAGAAAAAGAGGGAGAGAGTTAGTTGGGTGCGGGCAGAAGCTCCAAGAAGCCACAGCCTTATTCAGTTAAAAAGCAACAACCACCCACTAATTTAAGTGTGAAAGCTGGTATGGCACAACAAGGTTAAAGCAACATTGGTACAACTGCTCACAAGAATTTAGGGAGAAAGGGGAACCACAGGCAACAGCTCATAAACCTAACACTTCCATGGGAAGTCTGAGCATCAATTACATGGCTAAGCAATAGGGAAAGCAAGCAGGTTTAGCAAAGTTTAGATTCGTTTTTTCCTTCTCTCTGAATTCATCCCACTCCGAGACGCTAGTAGGCTAATAAATCACCAACACTTTAAATGTTTAAAAAAAAACATAAAAAACACAAATACGTAGTATGACAACTTTAAAAAGCCATGGAGAAAAGAACGGAGTTTATGTTGTCAAAAATAAGTTAATCATGTTTAAAATAAAACATCAATTAGATGATTTACCAGTGAATGGAACCTATTACCAGGCTGTTCCTGTAACACAAACTCTATCTCCTCCTCCCCCTTTGTGGTGCCTCATTCATAAAAAGGCTTGCTCTGAACTGTGGCTGCACAAGCAAGAGACTCAGTTTGTGTTTGTTTGGACTTCTTAGTCGTTGTTTGTTTTTGTTGTTCTTACAGGAACAGAGGAAAGGAGGAATAAAAGTCAAGTGAACATACAGAAGACCTAATTTCACTGCTATCCAAAATTTTGTTCTTCTTCCTCAATACTCCCCATCCCCTATTCTTTTAACCTATTATTCAACATGAGAAAAGAGAAAATTGTGTTTTTTTTTTTTGTTTTTTTTTTTTCCAGAATAGATTTAACTCTAAAAAGCCCTGGGGTTCCGTTACAGTAATCCTGACATGCTGAGTCATGAGCAGTATCTTTCAACACTATAAAGAAAATTAAATTGTTACTCATTAATATGATGGAACAACTAGTTTTGTTTTGTTTTTTAAAGACTTATTAGGAGGAGGAAGCAACACTCAAAATGAGTCAAGTCTACAGTAGAAATGAAATTTTTACTTGGTTTTAAAATAGTCACCATAATATTTTATTATACATAAACATACTTTGAAGTCAACTTTCAAATCGTATCACTCAATGAATAAATATTCATTTAATATGTTGTTTTAAAATTTCTAACTGGCAAAAATCTTCATCAGCCAATCCCACATTTTCTAATTCATTAATTTTTTTAACTGATCTTTCATATTAGTTTATAGCAGGCTAAGAATATAATCATATAGAAATCTGCCTCTGAACTCATCAGGTGACTACAATTTTCTTTGAGGATCTCAGAGTAAACACTTAGAAAGTTTCTCCTAGGCCTTCTGTCCTATTATGATTTTTGGTTTTAAAACTGGATCTTGGACAGATGGGTATGTTCTAATTGACAGGGAGAGTTTTAACGTAAAGATTAAACAGCAAATGAGGATTGCTAATAGAAAAACACCCTCTTGTCATAACACCAGAACTGTATTATACTCAATGGAGATATAAATTATCTTCACAGACAAGGTTATCAGAATTATTTACTTTCTCAATCTAAAAACAGAAATCATGATTTCAAAAATCTCATCTGAAAAAAAAATCTGTTAGTTTCACAAAATATTAACTTTAACAGCACTGTTTCCTCCATGATCTAATCCCAGTAATCAGTGCTAGAGACCAGAGGTTGTTCATTTTCACACAAGCCTGTATCTAACTGTAATAAAAAAAAAATCTCACAGCTCCTCTTTGGTAAACATTAATTTCTCTTAAAAGGAGAATTGTGGGAGTGGAGTCTTGGGTACTTATATTCCAGGAGACAGATAAGACTTTCAATGGTACAAAGGTAATATTGTTGAAACTAGAACTCTGATTAATTTATAATTTCAACATTCCCTTACTGTTACCAACTCCCCTCCCACTAAAAGACAAAATAGAATAAAGATCACAACTCACACATTATTCTTCAAAATGATGTAATGGGAAAGTGAGACAAAAATTTCTTTACTTTTGCTCTAAAATGTGGAGGAGGTTATTGTCTACTAATCTATTTATAGACTTACATATCTATACCTGTCTGAGCCTGAGAACATATTACAAATAAAGGGAAGGCTAGTTTTGGGAGCCATTTAAAGAAAGTGTAATAGGCATGCAGATTAAACCTGTACTAGACTTCTTGATTCCCTCTGGGCCCCACTCCCCTCCATCATCAAGTTAATCATCAAAATGTTTCTTAAGTATTTGGGTGTGTGCAGAATTACAAAAAGATGACAATGTATTTTCCCTTAAGGAAAAAGAAAATACACCCTAGGACAAAAGTAAGGAGTTTAATCTAGTACAGGGAAACTTTCTTCTCCTTTCCCCTTTATTATTTTTGGTTGTTTGGCTTACTTTTTATTCGTGAAGTTCATTTCCCTTAGTCACATCCTCTTAGCATTTTGGTGAGGCAAAGTATATGATACTAGGGGTCTTTGGGCTAGGTAAAAGTTGACTCATAAAGAGCAGAAGAGACTTCAGACAGAGAAGGAAATTTGTTACATTATGATTAGATAACATATGAAGCACTTTAGAAATATTATAAGCATGTGAGTTATGATTATCAATATAGATATTGTACAAAGCTAAAGTTACTAAATAGCAGTGAAGAATTTATATTATAATTTACTTCAATCCTTTTTGGTGTTTCCTCTTTTTATTTCCTCAACATCACAGAAAATCATTCAATGTGAGAGCCTGCTTTATCTAACACCAATGAATGGGACTGACTGGATGAAGTTTTCTCAGTTTGAGACTAAGTCACATGATCCCTATTCCCAGAGCCAGAAGATCAGGTCCTGGACGTTGGGTTGCAGGGGGTCACTCGGTTTCTTCTAAAGCTCAGACCCTCAGGAAGTTACAAGAAGTGACCTGTGGGAAGCAGACAACATTGATGACCATTGGTCAAGGAAGATTACATTCTTTTAGTCTATCCAATGAAAAGGCTTAAGTCTTTTGCTATTTAAATCCCTGTCAAGCAGGAAGCTGATCAGGTTCCAGGAGCACATGGTGGGAGCTAGGATGGCTCCCAGGTATGCTGGGCCTCTCCTTGAAGGGACTAAATAAATGCTTTCTCTTTGTATCTGAAGATGGCTCTGATTAGTTAATTTAAGATAGGGGGCCTAGTACCCATTCCATACCAATACTAAAGAAATGACCTCCAAAACACCAGACAAATATGGACAACTCTGGTGGCTTCTTTAAGAAATGAACCTAAAAAGTATATTAAAATACACAAAAAATAAACATGATTGATTGTTCTTATATAATCCTCTTTTTCCCCCCCTGTGTATTCAACTTTTTTTTTTTTTTATGATTGTTAAATCCAAAATGAAAAACAAAGTTTTTTTAAAAGGAGAGTTTTCTCCATGTCTATTCTAGATATTGCCTTTGTTTTCCAAATGTGGGCTTCTCAATAAGATTCTGCTGGGAAAAGTAAAATGTTCAGGAACTTCTTTTCCAATACATAAAACAAACCAAAGCCAAAATTTAATTAGGGGTCCTTTTCATCATCAACTTAGTACACTGAAAAAAAGTTAACTTCTCTACAAATTTATTAATGGATCAGGTTTGAGTGCATGTTCAAGTTTAAAGTCAAGCAAAGAGGATGCAATAGGAAGAGAATCCTCAGTTTTGTTTTAGTAATGTCCTTAATGTTCTGGCAGGAGATCCCTTAGCCATAAAAAGTGAGAGTTTATAGAATCATCCAGTAACCCTCAGCTTCTGTCTTAACTCTAGGGATAATTTTCATTGCTAGAGATAGAGAAAAAAAATTCTGTTAAGCCTCTTCCAGAGATGTGCCCAGTTACAAATTAAATACAACTACAGTTTTATCATCTATAGTGGAAGCTTTGTTAGACTCAGGATAAAAAAATCATCTCTTTGATTACCATCATCTGAAAGTATAACTATCTATAAAGTCTGGTCAAGTAACACTGAAATTAACACCTGGTGTAGGTAGGGGTTTCCTTCTTCTTTTTTTTTTTAATTTTTATCTCCAGCACCTAGCAAAATTCCTGGCACATAGTAGATACTTTATAAATAGTTGGTTGACTATATTACTAATAACATCTCAGATTTATTGAATGGATTTTATATACAGAATATATTTTACAAACATTATAATTTATTGATTTTTACAACAATCTTCCAAGGAACATAGTATAAACCCTATTTTAAAAGATGAGGAAAGTGATTTAGAAAAGATAAACAACCTGCACAGGGTTATACAGATATTGCTCTATCCACTGCACCACCTTTTTTTTTTTTTTAAACAAGTATTTTGATAATTACACTTCAATATAGTTGGATTCCTTTATGGTCTTACATATTTTATTTTATACACTTAAAAAATATTCTGAGAAAGAGTTCAAAGGTTTCATGACACTACCGACGAATTCTGACACACACAAAAAAGTTAAGAACTCTTGATCTACAGAGATGCAGAAGCTATTTCTTGAAAACGAAAAAGATGGAGAATTGAGCATCCTTCTCTGGAAAAGATCTACCACTTTGGTAGTGCAAGATAAGCTAGTGCTCAACCCTGCTACAAATAACTGAGAGATCTAGAGACAGTGGTCACTCTATAATCGTTATAAAGCAAACCCAAGTTACTTAACAGTCACACATCTGTCACTATAAATGAATAACTTCTATCCACAACCATCAATTGCCAAATAGCTTAACTGTTCAAACATTCATAGTGAGCTTTCCCTTTTCCCTGATTAGGTCTGAGTGCAGTGATGGCAAATGTCTGAAAAAACAGTAGCATAAAAATACTTTGACTCCAACAAATATTCTAACTTCAGAATCCAACTAGGTCTTCTATCTATTCCTATAAAACCCAGATGTCAAGTGACTTCTATGAAAGGGAAAAATCACC